>NW_028318545.1:182500-215000 GCF_062004578.1 Staurois parvus
GTTTTTATATATATATATATATATATATATATTTATTTTTTATTTTTTTTTAATTATTTTTTTTATATATGTTTTTATATATATATAAATGATGCATAAAAATCTATTATTTTTTAAAAATCCCAAAAAATATAGCTAAGGGGAGAAAGGGAAGAAGGAGTTAATTAGGACTGATTAGGGTTTTATATATGTTTTTTTATATATATATACATATATATATATATATATATATATATAAATATATATATATATAATTTTTTTATTTTTTTTTTATATATGTTATATATATATATATATATATATATATATATATATATATATATATATATTTATTTTTTATTTTTTTTTAATTATTTTTTTTATATATGTTTTTATATATATATAAATGATGCATAAAAATCTATTATTTTTTAAAAATCCGGAAAAATATAGCTAAGGGGAGAAAGGGAAGAAGGAGTTGATTAGGACTGACCAGGGTTCTATATACATAAAATGCTAATCAGCCCTCATTAGCTCCCTCTTCCCCTTAGCTATATTATATATTTCAGCTTTTTTTAATAATATATTTTTTTTATACATTAACTCCTTCTTCCCCTTCTCCCTTTAGATATATTTTTTAGCTTTTTTTTTTAATGAGATTTTTTTTACCTGTTTTGCATACATTATATATGTACCGTATGTATTCTCCCCTCTATTCGGCAGAAATTGGTGTTTAAGGTTCAGTCCAGGCTCAGGATTCAGACACGTATTGCGTACATGGGGGGGGGGGGGGATAGATAATTATTTAACTCTTTCCTGATCGGGGGTCCTCAAACCTTAGCAGCCTGAAAGCACATTTAATAGGGTCAGTCAAAGTCAATTGGTTTCACATTCATGCCGGAGGACTAGCAAGTCGCAGAGGTGCGCTCCTTAGTTCTCCGCCGCGACATTTATGAACGTTCTCGCGGCGCAGGAAGCCGTAAATCGGATGTCCTATTGTCACGAAGGCGTTCAGGTTTTTGGTAAGTCTGATTTAGCACTTTGGCAAGTCCATTGAGCTCCATGAAGAATAGCAAAGAGCCTGGACTTCCAGTAAAATTCCTGAAAGCACCTTGAATATTTCTACTGATTAGAGAGCAAATTTAAATCCGAGATCGACTTGTTCAACAGACACAATAAAAAGGTGAAAAATTTTTCTTTTGTGTTTTTTTTTTTTTTTTTTTTTTTATGCTGAAGCTTAATTGGTGCAAACCGCCTGAGAAAAGTCTACTGAAAAAAAAAAAAAAAGAAAAAAAAAAGATCAATGACTTTCTTTATTTAATGAGAATATTGAAGGACAAAGTATTCCCGCTAGTGAGCTGCATGATATTCAGACAGATTACCCAGAAACCATCCTTTTGAATATAAACAGACTTTCATCTGAGGAGAGGAACACGTTGCCGTTTAATAGTGGACGAGCCCTTGACTATGTAAAACGTTACAATGTGTTTATATTTCTTGGCTGTAATTAAATTGTTTTAATTACCGTAATTAAATCTTTTTTTTTTTGTTTTGGGGGAAGTGGAGTGATTTAATGATTGAAGGGTTCAATATAATGTGACACGTGTGTGAGTGTGTCATCTGCAATTGAAACAATTTGGCTGGAAAGCGAGAAAAAGTATAAAAATCTAATTGGTGGAATCTTGAAGGTTCGATCACCTTTTCTGCACATCCCATGGTTCCGGCCATACGGATGGCTCAGGGGTATAATAGCTAGAGCTAGGCTGGGAGCTTTTCCCATTGGCTGAGCCTCTTTTTTCTTTACCCTCTCTAGGATTGGACGGAATGAGCAGTTACTTGAGGGGGGCTGCTTAGCTTCCATTGGCCAGAACGAACGTGAAGGCAAGAGCAGGGTTGACTGTAGGAGGGCTTGTCAGAGGTACACCCAGGAGAACAGCTGATTCACTAGAATGGTGTCTGCAGGCCTGTGAGAGGTAAGCTTTTCCCATTGGCTCAGCCTCTTTTTTATTTACCCTCTCTATGATTGGACGGCATGAGCAGTTACTTGGGGGGGGGTGCTTAGCTTCCATTGGTCAGAACGAACGTGAAGGCAAGAACAGGGTTGATTAGGGACGTTATCATGTGTTGGAGGCCAGTGGAGAGAGGGCTTCCCTTGCAGCTAAGCTCCAGACTCCCCTGGAGCTTGACCACCAGGCCTACCAGAAGGAGTCAGGTCCAAAGTAGCACTGGTCGCCTGTAGGAGGGCTTGTCAGAGGAACACCCAGGAGCACAGCTGATTCACTGGAATGCTGTCTGCAGGCAGGTGGTACCTGGTGTTGGAGGTCAGTGGAGAGAGGGCCTCTAACTGTGTAGCTTCCATTGGCCAGGACGAACGTGAAGGCAAGAGCAGGGTTGATGAGGGACGTTATCATGTACCTGGTGTTGGAGGCTAGTGGAGAGAGGGTTTCCCTTGCAGCTAAGTTCCAGACTTCTCCTGGAGCTTGACCGCCAGGCCTACCAGAAGGAGTCAGGTCCAAAGTAGCACAGGTCGCCTGTAGGAGGGCTTGTCAGAGGAACACCCAGGAGCACAGCTGATTCACTGGAATGGTGTCTGCAGACAGGTGGTACCTGGTGTTGGAGGCCAGTGGAGAGAAGGCTTCCCTTGTGGCTAAGTTCCAAACTCCCCTGGAGATGGGATAGCAGGAGTCAGGTCCAAAGTAGCACAGGTCGCCTGTAGGAGGGCTTGTCAGAAGTACACCCAGGAGCACAGCTGATTCACTGGAATGGTGTCTGTAGACAGGTGGTACCAGGTATTACCTGGTGTTGGAGGTCAGTGGAGAGAGGGCCTCAACTGTGTAACTTCCATTGGCCAGGACGAACGTGAAGGCAAGAGCATGGTTGATGAGGGACGTTATCACGTACCTGGTGTTGGAGGCCAGTGGAGAGAGGGCTTCCCTTGCAGCTAAGTTCCAGACTCCCCTGGAGCTTGACCGCCAGGCCTACCAGAAGGAGTCAGGTCCAAAGTAGCACGAGTGGCCTGTAGGAGGGCTTGTCAGAGGTACACCCAGGAGCACAGCTGATTCACTGGAATGGTGTCTGCAGACAGGTGACACCCGTGAGAGGTAAGCTTTTCCCATTGGCTGAGCCTCTTTTCTCTTTACCCTCTCTAAGTCCCAGACTCCCATGGATATGGGACAGAAGGAGTCAGGCCCAAAGTAGCACGGGTCACCTGCAGGAGTGCTTGTCAGAAGTACACCCAGGAGCACAGCAGATTCACTGGAATGGTGTCTGCAGACAGGTGGCACCCTTGAGAGGTAAGCTTTTTCCATTGGCTGAGCCTCTTTTCTCTTTTATCTCTCTATGATTGGATGGCACGAACAGTTACTGGGGGGTGCTTAGCTGCTTAGCTTCCATTGGCCTGAACAAAAGTGAAGGCAAGAGCAGGGTTGATGAGGGACGATGTCATGTACCTGGTGTTGGAGACCAGTCGAGAGAGGGCCTCCAACTGTGTAGCTTCCATTGGCCAGACGAACATGAAGGCAAGAGCAGGGTTGATGAGGGACGATATCATGTACCTGGTGTTGGAGGCCAGTGGAGAGAGGGCTTCCCTTGCGGCTAAGTTCCAGACTCCCCTGGAGGTGGGACAGAAGGAGTCAGGCCCAAAGTATCACGGGTCGCCTGTAGGAGTGCTTGTCAGAGGTACACCCAGGAGCACAGCTGATGCACTGGAATGGTGTCTGCAGACAGGTGGCGCCCGTGAGAGGTAAGCTTTTCCCATTGGCTGAGCCTCTTTTCTATTTACCCTCTCTATGATTGGACAGCACAAACAGTTACTGGGGGTGCTTAGCTTCTTAGCTTCCATTGGCCAGAACGAACGTGAAGGCAAGAGCAGGGTTGATTAGGGACAATATCACATACCTGGTGTTGGAGGCCAGTGGAGAGAAGGCTTCCCTTGTGGCTAAGTCCCAGACTCCTCTGGAGATGGGACAGAAGGAGTTGGGCCCAAAGTAGCATGGGTCGCCTGTAGGAATGCTTGTCAGAGGAACACCCAGGAGCACAGCTAATGCACTGGAATGGTTTACATAGACAGGTGGCACTTGTGAGAGGTAAGCAAGCCTTCAGAGTAGCAGAGGATCACAGAGTAGTTGGTACCTGGTGTTGGAGGCCAGTGGAGAGAAGGCTTCCCTTACGGCTAAGTTCCAAACTCCCCTAGAGATGGGATAGAAGGAGTCAGGTCCAAAGTAGCACGGGTCGCCTGTAGGAGGGCTTGTCAGAGGTACACCCAGGAGCACAGTTGATGCACTAGAATGATGTCTGCAGACAGGTGGTGCCCGTGAGAGTAATGCAGGCCTTCAGGGTAGCAGAGGACCACAGAGTAGTCGGTTCAAAGCCAAGGTCAAATGCTGGGTGGAGATTGGAGCAGACGTAGTCAATAGGATAGCCAGGGTCATACATAGGAGAGCAAGTAAGAATATCTGTTATCCAAGCTGGGGTCACACACAGGAGAGCGGATGTGAATATCCGTTAGCCAAGCCGGGGTCAGATCAGGAATCAGGCAGAGAAGACAGGTCCAGGAACAAGCCAAGTCCGTAACAGCAGATCACAGTAGTAAGGGAAGACGGGACAAAGGTACTGGGGAGCCAGAGATCAACCAGCAATTTGAGGAAGTGATGGGCTTCTAATAAGGGCCGTCTGGTGCCAAACTGGGCTGATGAGCGCGTAACTGTGCGCCAGTGCGTATGCGTGTTCCGGCTCGCATCTGTGCTCCAATGAGCATAGATTTTCACCAGTGTGCATTTCTGCAGCCATGCAAGATTCTGGCAGGAATGTCAGGTCTCCGAGTGCCTCTACAGTGGACAAAGCCTTGACAGATGAAATGGGCACGGTTATGATTGAAAACGGGCCAACGCTGGGGGAGGAGCCTGCAGGAGAGTTGCAATAGTAGGCGTGTAAGGAGCGGTTTGTGTCACTGGTGGAGAAATTATAAGTACCTTGGCTCGGTGGCAGGGGCGGACTTACAACTCATGGGGCCCCCGGGCAATAGGGGATCATGGGGCCCCTGTGTCCTTGCCCAAACTCAAAAAAGCCTATGAAAAAGGTACCAAGGGCATCTCATGGGGCCCCCTACTGACCCTGGGCCCTCGGGCAGTGCCCGAGTTTCCAAATGGTCAGTCCGCCCCTGCTCGGTAGGCATTGTATTGCGAGTCAATCCCACCCTGTTGTGCCTGTCACTCAGCCTCCTTCTCCTGTGGCCGGACTGTGCTCTCGGAGGTTGCCCACAGTTCACTGGCTACTCTCTCCTGAACCAGCAAACAACCGGAGCACCGGCTGGGGAGGGGGACACCATAAACAGCACGGAGAGCCTGAGAAACAGCGGGGACTACCCAGGGGCGGACTGATAACTCATGGGGCCCTCGGGCAATAGAGGATCGTGAGGCCCCTATGTCCTTGCCCAAACTCAAAAAAGAATATGAAAAAGGTACCAGGGGCATCTCATGGGGCCCCCTACAGACCTCGAGCCCTCGGGCAGTGCCCGAGTTTCCAAATGGTCAGTCCATCCCTGACTGTCCCCCCTTTTCCTAGCCAGGAAGGCTGCATGCTTGGATTAAGGGTCTGTTGTAGATCATGGGGCCCCTATGTCCTTGCCCAAACTCAAAAAAGCCTATGAAAAAGGTACCAGGGGCATTTCATGGGGCCCCCTACAGACCCTGGGCCCTCGGGCAGTGCCCGAGTTTCCAAATGGTCAGTCCGTCCCTGGCTGTCCCCCCTTTTCCTAGCCAGGAAGGCTGCATGCTTGGATTAAGGGTCTGTTGTAGATCATGGGGCCCCTATGTCCTTGCCCAAACTCAAAAAAGCCTATGAAAAAGGTACCAGGGGCATCTCATGGGGCCCCCTACAGACCCCAGGCCCTCAGGAAGTGCCCGAGTTTCCAGGGGCGGACTGACCATTTGGGACTACCTGATCTGCAGCAACAGCCACAAAGTGCTCAGAAAGGTGAGCAGACCCTTTTTGTAATGTGGGCAGTGCAATACGTAGGTGGGGCTTTGCGAGGGTGTGGCTTGAGTGTTGGAGTGGACACAAGGAGCCCCATGATCTCCTATTGCCTGGGGGCCCCATCAGTTGTCAATCTGCCCCTCCCCCCAAAATCTTGAGCTGGGCCTTCTCCAGAAGGGTGATCCGGGCCACTTCTAAAACAACGGCCATGATTTTTGGAATGGGACGTCTACTAAGCTCATATCCAAACATTTAGCTACAAAGCATACGCACACAAATTGGGCGATAAAGAAATGGAAGAAGACGCCGAGATAATAAAATGCTTGCGTTGTCATCTTTCGATGTGCAACATTGTAACCGGCGTCTTAAAATATAGCAGACACCTACTGAACGTTTAAACCGCATCACGGCAATTAATTCTGTAGATAAACAGTGACGGGAACTCGCTGTCAATTTTTTTAGTAAGTAATAGAACCCCCACATTAAGGAAAAAAAAAAAAAAACCCGTGAAGAGCGATACGTGCAAAACGTGGAAGAATCCCTCGAAAAAAAAAAAAATTGCTAAGCAACTGTTAAACAATAACAAGCCTCTTATTTGACATCTACATAAAGTTATTGCAAATAGACTGTAAAATTGCTGGGTACATAAACACGATATCCAGGATTGACTTACAATTTATATACAACCGTCATTTTACACACAATTTATCCAGCGTGAGTGACAACAAGTTACAGACCCCCGATATCAAAGCAAACAATAGGATCCCAAAGAACGAGACCTTTGATATGACTAGTGGCTACATATTTATATAAAACGGAATCTTGTAATCTGGTTTCCCTCCCTTAGGCTCCAAGGTGCAAAGTCTCCTAATCCACGGCCTTCTATTTCTTTAATAAACACTCTTTTGTCTCATAAGGAAGACGTATGATTCATTTTTCTGGCTCGTTGTGTGGTCAACGCTAAGAAAACAACCCGGACGGATTTCAAATACAACTAGAACTACAAGCCGGATTAGTAGAAGCAATGGAAGTATTTCAACTGCCCTCCGTGTAGGTTATATTCCTCCAGGATCTCAAACCTACTGAGCACCTTTGAGATGAGAGGGCCTCATCCCAAAGGTGTTCCTCTACCCCAAACTGGTCAAACCATGTCTTTATGGAGCTGGATTTGTACACAGGGACACAGTCATGCTGGAACAGAAAAGGGCACAATTGTCTACAATCCCTTTGCATGGCATAGTATGAACAGGACCCTACAGGTACTGATGATGGTTGAGAAGACCTTGGTCACCATTGGCATTCCAATTCATCTCAAAGGTGTTCAGTAGGACTGAGGTCAGGGCTCTGACAGTACACTCGAGTTCCTCCAGGATCTCAAACCTGCTGAGCACCTTTGAGATGAGAGGGCCTCATCCCAAAGGTGTTCCTCTACCCCAAACTGGTCAAACCATGTCTTTATGGAGCTGGATTTGTACACAGGGACACAGTCATGCTGGAACAGAAAAGGGCACAATGGTCTACAATCCCTCTGTATGGCATAGTATGAACAGGACCCTACAGGTACTGATGATGGTGGAGAAGACCTTGGTCACCATTGGCATTCCAATTCATCTCAAAGGTGTTCAGTAGGACTGAGGTCAGGGCTCTGTACAGTACACTCGAGTTCCTCCAGGATCTCAAACCTACTGAGCACCTTTGAGATGAGAGGGCCTCATCCCAAAGGTGTTCCTCTACCCCAAACTGGTCAAACCATGTCTTTATGGAGCTGGAATTGTACACAGGGACACAGTCATGCTGGAACAGAAAAGGGCACAATGGTCTACAATCCCTCTGTATGGCATAGTCTGAGCAGGGCCCTACAGGTACTGATGATGGTGGAGAAGACCTTGGTCACCATTGGCATTCCAATTCATCTCAAAGGTGTTCAGTAGGGCTGAGGTCAGGGCTCTGTACAGTACACTCGACTTCCTCCAGGATCTCAAACCTACTGAGCACCTTTGAGATGAGAGGGCCTCATCCCAAAGGTGTTCCTCTACCCCAAACTGGTCAAACCATGTCTTTATGGAGCTGGATTTGTACACAGGGACACAGTCATGCTGGAACAGAAAAGGGCACAATGGTCTACAATCCCTCTGTATGGCATAGTCTGAGCAGGGCCCTACAGGTACTGATGATGGTGGAAGACCTTGGTCACCATTGGCATTCCAATTCATCTCAAAGGTGTTCAGTAGGGCTGAGGTCAGGGCTCTGTACAGTACACTAGAGTTCCTCCAGGATCTCAAACCTACTGAGCACCTTTGAGATGAGAGGGCCTCATCCCAAAGGTGTTCCTCTACCCCAAACTGGTCAAACCATGTCTTTATGGAGCTGGATTTGTACACAGGGACACAGTCATGCTGGAACAGAAAAGGGCACAATGGTCTACAATCCCTCTGTATGGCATAGTCTGAGCAGGGCCCTACAGGTACTGATGATGGTGGAAGACCTTGGTCACCATTGGCATTCCAATTCATCTCAAAGGTGTTCAGTAGGGCTGAGGTCAGGGCTCTGTACAGTACACTAGAGTTCCTCCAGGATCTCAAACCTACTGAGCACCTTTGAGATGAGAGGGCCTCATCCCAAAGGTGTTCCTCTACCCCAAACTGGTCAAACCATGTCTTTATGGAGCTGGATTTGTACACAGGGACACAGTCATGCTGGAACAGAAAAGGGCACAATGGTCTACAATCCCTCTGTATGGCATAGTATGAACAGGACCCTACAGGTACTGATGATGGTGGAGAAGACCTTGGTCACCATTGGCATTCCAATTCATCTCAAAGGTGTTCAGTAGGACTGAGGTCAGGGCTCTGTACAGTACACTCGAGTTCCTCCAGGATCTCAAACCTACTGAGCACCTTTGAGATGAGAGGGCCTCATCCCAAAGGTGTTCCTCTACCCCAAACTGGTCAAACCATGTCTTTATGGAGCTGGATTTGTACACAGGGACACAGTCATGCTGGAACAGAAAAGGGCACAATTGTCTACAATCCCTTTGCATGGCATAGTATGAACAGGACCCTACAGGTACTGATGATGGTGGAGAAGACCTTGGTCACCATTGGCATTCCAATTCATCTCAAAGGTGTTCAGTAGGGCTGAGGTCAGGGCTCTGTACAGTACACTCGAGTTCCTCCAGGATCACAAACCTACTGAGCACCTTTCAGATGAGAGGGCCTCATCCCAAAGGTGTTCCTCTACCCCAAACTGGTCAAACCATGTCTTTATGGAGCTGGATTTGTACACAGGGACACAGTCATGCTGGAACAGAAAAGGGCACAATGGTCTACAATCCCTCTGTATGGCATAGTATGAACAGGACCCTACAGGTACTGATGATGGTGGAGAAGACCTTGGTCACCATTGGCATTCCAATTCATCTCAAAGGTGTTCAGTAGGGCTGAGGTCAGGGCTCTGCACAGTACACTCGACTTCCTCCAGGATCTCAAACCTACTGAGCACCTTTGAGATGAGAGGGCCTCATCCCAAAGGTGTTCCTCTACCCCAAACTGGTCAAACCATGTCTTTATGGAGCTGGATTTGTACACAGGGACACAGTCATGCTGGAACAGAAAAGGGCACAATGGTCTACAATCCCTCTGTATGGCATAGTATGAACAGGACCCTACAGGTACTGATGATGGTGGAAGACCTTGGTCACCATTGGCATTCCAATTCATCTCAAAGGTGTTCAGTAGGACTGAGGTCAGGGCTCTGTACAGTACACTCGAGTTCCTCCAGGATCTCAAACCTACTGAGCACCTTTGAGATGAGAGGGCCTCATCCCAAAGGTGTTCCTCTACCCCAAACTGGTCAAACCATGTCTTTATGGAGCTGGATTTGTACACAGGGACACAGTCATGCTGGAACAGAAAAGGGCACAATGGTCTACAATCCCTTTGCATGGCATAGTATGAACAGGACCCTACAGGTACTGATGATGGTGGAGAAGACCTTGGTCACCATTGGCATTCCAATTCATCTCAAAGGTGTTCAGTAGGGCTGAGGTCAGGGCTCTGTATAGTACACTCGAGTTCCTCCAGGATCACAAACCTACTGAGCACCTTTCAGATGAGAGGGCCTCATCCCAAAGGTGTTCCTCTGCCCCAAACTGGTCAAACCATGTCTTTATGGAGCCGGCTTTCACCACAAGGTTGGTCATTTTCTTATGCTGGAATAGATATTATGACCACCCTCCAAATGGCTTCAGGTGTTTAAAGTGAAGAGTTCTGTTAATATTCCATCATACGGAAATAACCAACCTTGTGGTGAAAGCCAACTCCATAAAGACATGGTTTGACCAGTTTTGGGTAGAGGAACACCTTTGGGATGAGGCCCTCTCATCTCAAAGGTGCTCAGTAGGTTTGAGATCCTGGAGGAACTTGACTGTATGGTACAGAGCCCTGACTTCAGCCCTACTGAGCACCTTTGAGATGAGAGGGCCCTCCAAATGGCTTCAGGTGTTTAAAGTGAAGAGTTCTGTTAATATTCCATCATACGGAAATAACCAACCTTGTGGTGAAAGCCAACTCCATAAAGACATGGTTTGACCAGTTTTGGGTAGAGGAACACCTTTGGGATGAGGCCCTCTCATCTCAAAGGTGCTCAGTAGGTTTGAGATCCTGGAGGAACTTGACTGTATGGTACAGAGCCCTGACGTCAGCCCTACTGAGCACCTTTGAGATGAGAGGGCCCTCCAAATGGCTTCAGGTGTTTAAAGGGAAGAGTTCTGTTAATATTCCATCATACAAAAATGACCAACCTTGTGCTGAAAGCCAGCTCCATAAAGACATGGTTTGACCAGTTTGGGGTAGAGGAACACCTTTGGGATGAGGTCCTCTCATCTCAAAGGTGCTCAGTAGGTTTGAGATCCTGGAGGAACTCAAGTTTACTGTACAGAGCCCTGACCTCAGCCCTACTGAACACCTTTGAGATGAATTGGAATGCCAATGGTGAGCAAGGTCTTCTCCACCATCATTAGTACCTGTAGGGTCCTGTTCATACTATGCCATACAAAGGAATTGTAGACAATTGTGCCCTTTTCTGTTCCTTCATGACTGTGTCCCTGTGTACAAAGCCAGCTCTATAAAGACATGGTTTGATCAGTTTGGGGTAGAGGAACTTGAGTGTACAGTACAGAGCCCTGACCTCAGCCCTACTGAGCACCTTTGAGATGAGAGGGCCCTCCAAATGGCTTCAGGTGTTTAAAGTGAAGAGTTCTGTTAATTTTCCATCATACAAAAATGACCAACCTTGTGGTGAAAGCCAGCTCCATAAAGACATGGTTTGACCAGTTTGGGGTAGAGGAACACCTTTGGGATGAGGTCCTCTCATCTCAAAGGTGCTCAGTAGGTTTTAGATCCTGGAGGAACTCGAGTTTACTGTACAGAACCCTGACCTCAGCCCTACTGAACACCTTTGAGATGAATTGGAATGACAATGCTGAGCCACATCTTCTCGTTTGGTGTGAAGAAACATGAGTGTCCTTCACAGAGCCCTGACCTCAACCCTAACTTTGGAAGACCTATGATATAAGGTCTTCACATCCAACATCAGTACCTGTCCTTAACCCTACAGAACATCTTTGGGATCAGGTCCTCTCATCTCAAATGTGCTCAGTAGGTTTGAGATCCTGGAGGAACTAGAGTGTCCTGCACAGAGCCCTGACCTCAGCCCTACTGAACACTTTTGGGATTAAATGGATCTCTGATTGTGAGCCAGGACTTCTCATCCAACATCATTACCTGATCTCACAAATGGGCACCAGTTCCAGAGCAGTGGAGACTGTTTGGTTTGCAGAGGAACAGCCCCTCCAAATGAAGGATTGTTGTGAGCTATTCTGACCTATTGTAAGAATTAGCTCCAAAATCTTGTGGAAAACATTCCCAAAGCAGTGGAAGGAGGCAAAGGTGGGCAACTCCATATTAATAGCAATGGTTTTCGAATGAGATGTCCTTCAAGGAACTCAAGTGGCCTGCACAGAGCCATGATCTCAACCATACTGAGCACCTTTGGGATGAATTGGAAAGCTGATTGTGAGCCAGGTTTCTCATCCAACACCAGTACCTGACCTCATATATGGGGACAAAGTCCCATAGACACCCTTCAAAATCTTGTAGAAAGCCTTCCCAAATGAGTGGAGGATGTTAAAGCCATAAAGAAAGGGGAATGAAGCAGCTCTATATTAATGACCATCATAAGAGGTGGGAAGCTCCATAATAATGGCCATGGTTCTGGAATTGGATGTCCAACAAGCTCTTATAGGTGTGATATAGAAACTGAAGAGTCCTAACCTCAACCCTACTGAACACCTTTGAGATGAATTAGAATGGCAATTGTGAGCCTGGTCTTCTTATTCAACCTCGGTACCTGACCTCACAAATGGGCACAAATTTCCACAGACACCCTTCAAAGTTGTGCGGAAAGTCTTCTCTGAAGAGTAGAGGATCATATAGCCCCAAAGGGGGGGTCAACTTTATATTAATGGCTAAATAGAAAAGGATATCTAACAAGCTCAGAGCCCTGACTTCAACCCCACTAAATACCTTTGGGCTGAACTGGAACATTGATCATGAGCAAGTTCTTCTTACCCAACATCAGTAACTTCATAAATGGGCACAAATTCCCACAGATACCCACCAAAGTCTTGTGGAAAGACTTCCCAGAGGACTGGAGGATCTTATAGACCCAAAAGGGGCAACTCCATATTAATGGCCATGGTTTTAGAATAAGAAATCCAGCAAGCTTAGAGCCCTGAACTCAACCCCACTGAACACCTTTGGGATGGATTGAAATGCCAGTTGTGAGCCAGGTCTTCTCATCCAGCATCCAGCAGGGAGTAACCCAACTCATTTGGAAGCTGTCTTTGGAACAAAATGGGAGGGTGGGGGCAGCTGCATGTTAATGTCCATGGTTATTGGAAGTGGATGCCCCCATATAGGTGTGATAGTCACCATATTTCACCATATAGTGTACATACAATGCACCACCTCCTGGTTAGTTAATTAGACTTGGATGGGCAAACCGGCAACTGTTTGAAAGCTCTACCTCCTTAAAAATCAATTTTGGTGTTCCTCTTACCGACGTTAAACAGAATCTTGAGATGAAATAATAAAAACCTATTTTTCAGGTTCAATGTTCTCTATTACTTCATTCCAGCTCCTCCAAACCTTTTACCAGCTCCTCCATGTCTATTCCCAGCTCCTCCACTGGAGGTAGCCTTTTTCCCAACTCCTCCACTGGGGGGAATCCTATCCCCAGCTCCTGCACTGATGGTAACCCTATCCACAGCTCCACCATGCCTTTTTCCGTCTTCTCTACTGGCAGGAACCCTAATCCCAACTCCTCCATGTCTATCCCAGCTCCTCCACTGGTCTTAAACCTTTCCCAGTTCCTCCATGCCTATTCCCAGCACCTCCACTGGGAAGAACCCTACCCCCAACTCTTCCACTGATGGTAGCCCTATCCACAGCTCCACTATGCCTATTGCAATCTTCTCTACTGGCCGTAACCCTTTCCCAGTTCCTCCATGCCTATTCCCAGCACCTCCACTGGGAAGAAACCTACCCCCAACTCCTCCACTGGGGGAAAGCCTATTCTCAGCTCCTCCATGTCTATTAATAGAACATGAGTGGTCATTCCTGGTAATGGACAGGAGACTAAACAATTTGAGACTGTTATGGCAACAAAACAAAGTGAGGGGGGAACTCCAAAATCTTGTGGAAAGCCTTCCCAGAGGACTGGAGGATCTTATAGACCCAAAAGGGGAAACTCCATATTGATGGCCATGGTTTTAGAATAAGATATCCAGCAAGCTCAGAGCCCGGAACTCAACCCCACTGAACACCTTTAGGATGGATTGAAATGCAAGTTGCGAGCCAGGTCTTCTCATCCAGCATCCAGCAGGGAACAGGGGTGGACTGACCATTTGGAATGGTCTCCTATTGCCCGGGGGCCCCATGAGTTGTCAGTCCACCCCAGGAAGGGAGTAACCCAACTCATTTACAAAGCTGTCTTGGGAACAAAATGGGAGGGTAGGGGGCAACTGCATGTTAATGTCCATGGTTTTGGAACTGGATGTCCCCATATAGGTGTGATAGTCAACATATTTCACCATATAGTGCACATACAATGCACCACCTCTTGGTTAATAAATTAGACTTGGACGGGCAAACCGGCAACTGTTTGAAAGCTCTACCTCCTTAAAAATCAATTTTCGTGTTCCCCTTACCGACATTAAACAGAATCTTGAGATGAAATAATAAAAACCTATTTTTCAGGTTCAATGAGCCCTGAACTCAACCCCAGTGAACACCTTTGGGTTGGATTGAAATGTCAGTTGTGAGCCAGGTCTTCTCATCCAGCATCCAGCAGGGAGTAACCCAACTCTTTTGGAAGCTGTCTTGGGAACAAAATGGGAAGGTGGGGGCAACTGCATGTTAATGTCCATGGTTTTGGAACTGGATGTCCCCATATAGGTGTGATAGTCACCATATTTCACCATATAGTGTACATACAATGCACCACCTTTGGCTAATTAATTAGACTGCAAACCGGCAACTGTTTGAAGGCTCTACCTCCTTAAAAATCAATTTTCATGTTCCTCTTACCGACGTTAAACAGAATTTTGAGATAAAATAATAAAAACCTGTTTTTCAGGTTCAATGTTCTCTATTACTTCATCCCAGCTCCTCCAAACCTTTTACCAGTTTCTCCATGTCTATTCCCAACTCCTCCACTGGAGGTAGCCTTTTTCCCAACTCCTCCACTGGGGGAATCCTATCCCCACCTCCTCCACTGATGGTAACCCTATCCACAGCTCCACCTTTTGCCATCTTCTCTACTGGCAGGAACCCTAATCCCAACTCCTCCATGTCTATCCCAGCTCCTCCACTGGCCTTAAACCTTTCCCAGCTGCTCCATGCATATTCCCAGCACCTCCACTGGGAAGAACCCTACCCCCAACTCCTCCACTGGAGGAAAAAACTTTTCTCAGCTCCTCCATGTCTATTAATAGAACATGAGTGGTCATTCCTGGTAATGGACTAAACAATTTGAAACTGTTATGGCAACAAAACAAAGTGAGGGGGGAACTCCAAAATCTTGTGGAAAGCCTTCCCAGAGGACTGGGGGATCTTATAGACCCAAAAGGGGAAACTCCATATTGATGGCCATGGTTTTAGAATAAGATATCCAGCAAGCTCAGAGCCCTGAACTCAGCCCCACTGAACACCTTTGGAATGGATTGAAATGCCAGTTGTGAGCCAGGTCTTCTCATCCAGCATCCAGCAGGGAGTAACCCAACTCATTTGGAATCTGTCTTGGGAACAAAATGGGAGGGTAGGGGGCAACTGCATGTTAATGTCCATGGTTTTGGAACTGGATGTCCCCATATAGGTGTGATAGTCACCATATTTCACCATATAGTGTACATACAATGCACCACCTCTTGGTTAATTAATTAGACTTGGACGGGCAAACCGGCAACTGTTTGAAAGCTCTACCTCCTTAAAAATCAATTTTCGTGCTCCTCTTACCGACATTAAACAGAATTTTGAGATAAAATAATAAAAACCTATTTTTCGGGTTCAATGAAGGAAGAGCGTAGTAGGCTCTGTAGTCTGGGAACGGCTGAAAGCTCCATGCTGGCTGAGCCTTCCATCTTTGTAGAGTATCTGGGTTGTCCCAGCAGTTGGCGCGGTGTCACAGAACGGTAAACAGAATCTCTAATAAGTCCCGCTCTTCTTAGAAAGTTCTGCTGAATGGCCTAAAACATTCCGTCTCTCTATTAACTCGGCAAAATAAATACACATCCCCACTGGGACCAAATGCTGCTTTAAGTATGGCCGCAGGGATGTTAAACGGTTGAATGCCTTCTAGTTGGCTCTTTTACTAGTTCAAGGCTTCCCGTTGTTATCGAGATTCTTCCCTCGATAATAGAAACGTATAGAAATCAGAGGCTTGGAAGACAAAGCAAAGACGACTGCCACCGGAAAAATACACCCCAGCAGGAGGAGCTGGCATTTCATGTCGTCGTAACGGCGCTAATGGACCCTGCCAACCCCCCCAAAAAAAAGAAAAAAGGTTCGTGTGTTAAGACACAACGGGAGATAAAAATGAACTTTCACAAGACTTTTCTGATGCTGATGGAACCAGAAGTCCGGCAAGCGGTTGGCGACACCATCGTTTTGTGCTCTGCTTCTGGTTTTTATTCCATTTTCTTCGGCTGTTAGCCGTTCCAGAAGCCCCGAGCAGCTGTGCTAATCGTCTGAATGGATAATACATATTTATTGAAATGTTCCCGACGCTGTTTTCTGCAAATAAACCTCTAATATATGAATTATATATGGCGGTACGCTTCTTTCTTGACCATATTATACCCAATTATGGGCTCATTGCCAGCGATGATATACACAAAATCATATTGGGATTCCCCCCCCATCCTAGTCACCCATCTCCGAAAACCATCCCTTGGTTCCTTCTACCCAGGGCCGGTGCTTCCACTAGGCCAGGGGTAGGCAACCTGCGGCTCTCTAGCTGTTGTGGAACTACATTTCCCATGAGGCATTGCAAAGATTACAAAACTGAAAGTTACAGCTAGGACTAGCAGAGGCATGATGGAACTTGTAGTCCTGTGGCTCTCAGGTTGCCTACCCCTGCACTAGGCAAACTAGGGCGACCTGCCACCTAGGGGTGCCTGGGTGCAGCACAGGCTGGCACTCTCTCTGTGCGGGACGCCACCACGTCATGAATGGGGCGGCAGACGGGAGGAAGATACTGAGTGTAGCGGCTAAGCCGACGCTCCTTCCGGTGTTCCTCTCAGACTCAGTCCCTTACTGCAAGCCGGCTGGCGGCTGCTGATCGCTGTGGAGTTCCAGCCCTTCTCTTCCCGTTTATCAGCGGAGGCGGAGTTAGGTAATGTCTGACTCTGACGTCTCGTGTCTGTGTGACCCATGTGCAACATGTCAGGGAGTGCCCACATGGAAGAAAAATATATTTGAAATGTAAAAAAATAAATAAATAAAAAATAAATAAATAAATTATATATATATATATATATATATACACACACACTGTATAGTGTATATATATATTTTAAAAATATTCTTCTCAAATATATTGACATATGTTTGAAATACTACAATTGTGGCTGTATTCACTATATTTCAAAATATATTTATATATATATATAGGGGCGGACTGACCATTTGGGAACTCGGGCACTGCCCGAGGGCCCGGGGTCAGTAGGGGGCCCCATGAGATGCCACTGGTACCTTTTTCATAGACTTTTTTGAGTTTGTGCAAGGACACAGGGGCCCCATGATCCCCTATTGCCCGGGGGCCCCATGAGTTGTCAGTCCGCCCCTGTATATATATATATATCTAAAAAATATTTTGAAATATATTGAATACGGCCACAATTGTAGTATTTCAAACATATGTCAATATATTTGAGAAGAATATTTTTAAAATATATATATACTATACAGTATATATATATATATATATTTTTTTTTTTTTTACATTTATTACAGGTACTTATATATTGCCATCAATTTACACAGCGCTTTACATATATATTGTACATTCACATCAGTCCCTAACCCTCAAGGGGTGTACAATCTAAGGTCCCTAACATACCTTCATACATACATGAGCCAATTTAGACAGGATCCAATTAACCTAACAGCATGTCTTTGGTGGAGGGTGGGAGGAGGCTGGAGTACCTGGAGGAAACCCATGCAGGCACAGGGAGAACATGCAAACTCCAGGCAGGGTGTTGTGGTTGGGATTCGAACCAGGTGCTGCCAGGTGGAAGTGCTAACCATTTAGCGAGAGAGAGAGAGAGGGGGAGAGAGAGAGGGGGAGAGAGGGGGGAGAGAGAGGGGGAGAGAGGGGAGAGGGGGGAGAGAGAGGGGGGAGAGAGGGGGGAGGGGGGAGAGAGAGGGGGGGAGAGGGGGGAGGGGGGGAGAGAGGGGGGGGAGAGAGGGGGGAGAGAGAGGGGGGAGAGGGGGGAGAGAGAGAGGGGGAGAGAGGGGGGAGAGGGGGGAGAGAGGGGAGAGAGGGGGGGGAGGGGAGAGAGAGGGGGGAGAGGGGGGAGAGGGGGGAGAGAGGGGGGAGAGGGAGAGAGAGGGGGGAGAGGGGGGGAGGGGGAGAGGGAGAGAGAGGGGGGAGAGGGGGGGAGAGAGAGGGGGAGAGAGGGGAGAGAGGGGGGGAGAGAGGGGGGAGAGGGGGGAGAGAGAGGGGGGAGAGAGGGAGAGAGGGGGGGAGAGAGGGGAGAGAGAGGGGGGAGAGAGGGGGAGAGGGGGAGAGAGGAGGGGGAGAGGGGGAGAGAGGGGGGGAGAGAGGGGAGAGAGAGGGGGAGAGAGGGGGAGAGGGGGGAGAGAGGGGGGAGAGGGGAGAGAGGGGGGAGAGGGGGGGGAGAGGGGGGGAGAGGGAGGGGAGAGGGAGAGAGAGGGGGGAGAGAGGGGGAGAGGGAGAGAGAGGGGGAGAGAGGGGGGGGGAGGGGGGAGGAGAGGGGGAGAGAGAGAGAGGGAAGGAGAGAGAGAGAGAGAGAGGGGGAAGGAGAGAGAGAGAGAGAGGGAGGGGGGAGACTGTATTATGTTGAAATCGTTTTTAATATATTAAAAAATATCTGAAAATAATTTTAAAAATACATTTTCAAATATGCCGTGTGTCTTTAAAAATACATTTAATCTACATTTTTGGAACACATTGACAAATATATGTCAAAATATATGTTAAAATGATTTTTTTAAATGTTAAAAAAAAAATCTGAAGAATATATTTAAAAAATATATATTTTTAAAAATGTTTCATATATTTTGTAATATGTAAAAAATGCATTTCAACATGCAGTATATACATATGGCCCAGGCTGACCCACATGGAAGAATAATATATTGGAAAAATATTTTAAAAATATTCTTCCCAAATATATTGACATGTATTTGAATTTTGGCCGTATTCAATATATTTCAAAATATATTTCAATAAATATATATATATACTGTATGTTGAAATGCGTTTTTTTCAAGACACACAGTATATTTGAAATATATTTTTATATACTTTGTAATAAAAATGCATTTTAACATACAGTATATATATATATTTATTGAAATATATTTTGAAATATATTGAATACGGCCAAAATTCAAATACATGTCAATATATTTGGGAAGAATATTTTTAAGATTTATTTCCAATATATTATTCTTCCATGTGGGTCAGCCTGGGCCAGGCAGTTATTTAATTACCTCATATAGGCAACCTGCCTACACACGTCATACAGTAACACACGGCAAAGCTGTCCATGTGTTGAGTTTTGTGTTAACTCCATCAGGAAGGGGTTAAAAAAGGAGGAAAAAAAATAAAAAAAAATCAAAAATCAGTATAATAAAAAAAAAAAAAAATCCACGGAGACAGAAACTTAACAGACAGTCGTGGTGGCTTCAACATGCCAACAATCCATGTCAATGAGATCGGTAGATACGGTGCGGGAGATATGGCGTTCCATGAGCTTTGACATTAGGAAGATAAAAAATATTGTTACATTGACATAAAATGTATCATTTCGTATTATCTGAAAAATACGTACGCCGACTCTTCACCGGGGATTGGGTATGGACCTACTGTAGAGTCAATTCATTATAAATTGTGACCCGGGTCTCCAATACGGCAATAAACCAGATGTGACACGAGATGGTGGTGGAACCTTGCGCTCTCCCGGGGGCCCCTCGATCAGCGTCAACGAGGGAGAAGTGACTCGGGACGAGGCTTCATTTCAGATTTTGCTCAGCATGTAATATTAATGACAGTATTTCAGGTCTGCCTCGTAAGCTTTTAGTGCCTGGGACCTTTCCTTTCCACTTGACACAAATAACATTTTTTTTATTTTTCTATCTATATTCGTTAAGATTCGGGTTACTTACAGTAAATAACTATTAAATCCAGAAAGATATAAAAATAATTAGTACTGTTTTAATAAACCGTTTTGTTTTTTTTTAATGTAAGAGGTGTAATTACCTGAATTTCCCCTAATATTGGCCCTGTACAGCAGAGCTCAGACTGGGAGAGGAAGGGTCAGGACTGGCAGAGACCAATAAGGTGTGCGACTCGCTAATGTGCTGATGAGGAACTTGCTGATCAAAAGAGAAAGCAGGATAAGCAGAAGGATGACCTGACCAGTCTATTGCTGCTCTTTCAATGTTCGCTCACAGGCTTGAGTAGGCACATCCAACAATCAGCTATGTGAGCTTGTTTGACATCCCATTCGAAAAACATGGCCCTTAATATGGAGTTGCCGCCCCCTCCCCCATGGCCCTTAATATGGAGTTGTCGCCCTCCCCCATGGCCCTTAATATGGAGTTGTCGTCCTCCCCCATGGCCCTTAATATGGAGTTGTAGTCCTCCCCCATGGCCCTTAATATGAAGTTGTCGCCCTCCCCCATGGCCCTTAATATGGAGTTGTCGTCCTCCCCCATGGCCCTTAATATGGAGTTGTCGCCCTCCCCCATGGCCCTTAATATGGAGTTGCCTCCCTTTGAGGCTACAAGACCCTTCACTCTTCTAAGATGGCTTTCCACAAGATTTCTGCAATTTGTGTCCATCTGTGAGGTCAGGTACTGATGTTGGAGAAGACCTGGCTTACTATCAAGATTCCAGTTCACACCAAAGGTGTTCAGTAAGGCTGAGGCCAGGTCTCTGAGCTTGAAAGACATCTCATTCCAAAACCATGGCCCTTAATATGGAGTTGTCGCTCTCCCCCATGGCCCTTAATATGGAGTTGCCTCCCTTTGGGGCTATCACACCCTCCACTCTTCTAAGATGGCTTTCCACAAGATTTTTGCAATTTGTGTCCATCTGTGAGGTCAGGTACTGATGTTGGAGAAGACCTGGCTTACTATCAAGATTCCAGTTCACACCAAAGGTGTTCAGTAAGGCTGAGGTCAGGGTTCTGAGCTTGAAAGACATCTCATTCTAAAACCATGGCCCTTAATATGGAGTTGCCACCCTTTGAGGCTACGACACCCTCCACTCTTCTAAGATGGTTTTCCACAAGATTTTGGGAATTTGTGTCCGTTTGTGAGGTCAGGTACTGATGTTGGATGAGGAGACCTGGCTCACAATCAACATTCCAGTTCACACCAACGGTGTTCAGTAGGGCTGAGGACAGGGCTCAGAGCTTGAAAGACATTTCATTCCAAAATCATGGCCCTTAATATGGGGTTGCCTCCCTTTGAGGCTATCACACCCTCTACTCTTCTAAGATGGCTTTCCACAAGATTTTGGGAATTTGTGCCCATATGTGAGGTCAGGTACTGATGTTGGATGAGAAGACCTGACTCAGGATCAGCGTTCCAAAGGTGTTCAGTGGAGTTGAGGTTGCCGTTATACCATGTTCCACACTTCTGGGAAGACTCTCCACACGACTTTGAAGGGTGTCTTTGGGAATTTGTGCCCATTTGTGAGGTCAGGAACTGATGTTGGAGGACAAGACCTGGCTCACGATTAACATTCCACTTCACACCAAAGGTGTTCAGTAGAGTTGAGGCCAGGGCTCTGAGCTTGAAAGACATCTCACTCCAAAATCATGGCCCTTAATATGGAGTTGCCTTCTTTTGAGGCTACAACACCCTCCACTCTTCTAAGATGGCTTTCCACAAGATTTTGGGAATTTGTGTCCATTTGTGAGGTCAGGTACTGATGTTGGATGAGAAGACTTGGCTCAGGATCAGCGTTCCAAAGGTGTTTAGTGGAATTGAGGTCAGGGCTCTGAGCCTGCTGGATGTCCTTTTCTTTACAGCCATTAATATAAAGTTGCCGCTATACCATGTTCCACACTTCTGGGAAGACTCTCCACACGACTTTGAAGGGTGTCTTTGGGAATTTGTGCTCATTTGTGAGGTCAAGAACTGATGTTGGAGGACAAGACCTGGCTCACGATTAACATTCTAGTTCACATCAAAAGTATTCAGTGGGGTTGAGGCCAGGGCTCTGAGCTTGAAAGACATTTCATTCCAAAACCATGGCCCTTAATATGGAGTTGCCTCCCTTTGGGGCTATCACACCCTCCACTCTTCTAAGATGGCTTTCCACAAGATTTTTGCAATTTGTGTCCATCTGTGAGGTCAGGTACTGATGTTGGAGAAGACCTGGCTTACTATCAACATTCCAGTTCACACCAAAGGTGTTCAGTAGGGTTGAGGCCAGGGCTCTGAGCTTGAAAGAAATCTCATTCCAAAATCATGGCCCTTAATATGGAGTTGCCTCCCTTTGAGGCTACAACACCCTCCACTCTTCTAAGATGGCTTTCCACAAGATTTCTGGAATTTGTATCCATTTGTGAGGTCAGGTACTGATGTTGGATAAGAAGACTTGGCTCAGGATCAGCGTTCCAAAGGTGTTCAGTGGAGTTGAGGTCAGGACTCTGAGCTTGCTGGATGTCCTTTTCTATACAGCCATTAATAAAAGGTTGCCGTTATACCATGTTCCACACTTCTGGGAAGACTCTCCACACGACTTTGAAGGGTGTCTTTGGGAATTTGTGCCCATTTGTGAGGTCAGGAACTGATGTTGGAGGACAAGACCTGGCTCACGATTAACATTCCACTTCACACCAAAGGTGTTCAGTAGAGTTGAGGCCAGGGCTCTGAGCTTGAAAGACATCTCACTCCAAAATCATGGCCCTTAATATGGAGTTGCCTTCTTTTGAGGCTACAACACCCTCCACTCTTCTAAGATGGCTTTCCACAAGATTTCTGGAATTTGTGTCCATTTGTGAGGTCAGGTACTGATGTTGGATGAGAAGACTTGGCTCAGGATCGGCGTTCCAAAGGTGTTTAGTGGAGTTGAGGTCAGGGCTCTGAGCTTGCTGGATATCCTTTTCTATACAGCCATTAATATAAAGTTGCCGCTATACCATCCTCCACTCTTCTGGGAAGACCCTCCACAAGACTTTGAAGGGTGTCTGTGAGAATTTGTGCCCATCTGTGAGGTCAGGAACTGATGTTAGATGAGAAGACCTGGCTCACAATCAACATTTCAGTTCACACCAAAAGTGTTCAGTGGGGTTGAGGCCAGGGCTCTGAGCTTGAAAGACATTTCATTCCAAAACCATGGCCCTTAATATGGAGTTGCCTCCCTTTGAGGCTACAACACCATCCACTCTTCTAAGATGGCTTTCCACAAGATTTTGGGAAATTGTGTCCATTTGTGAGTTCAGGTACTGATGTTGGATGAGAAGACCTGGCTCACGATAAGCATTCCAGTTCACACCAAAGGTGTTCAGTAGGGCTGAGGCCAGGGTTCTGAGCTTGAAAGACATCTCATTCCAAAACCATGGCTATTAATATGGAGTTGCCCCCCCCCCCCACCTTTGCCTCCACTGTTTTGGGAAGGTTTTCCACAAAATGATGGTGCAAATTCTTACAATTGGTCAGCATAGCTCACAACAAACCTTTGGAGGGGCTGACCCTCTTTAGAAACCAGTCTCCACTGTTCTTGTGAGACTTTCAACAAGATTCTTGGAACCTGTGCCCATTTGTGAGGTCAGGTACTGATGGTGGAGGAGAAGACCTGGCTCACAATCAACATTCCAGTTCACACCAAAGGTGTTCAGTAGGGCTGAGGCCAGGGCTCTCAGCTTGAAAGACATCTCATTCCAAAACCATGGCTATTAATATGGAGTTGCCCTCCCTCCCCTTTGCCTCTACTGTTTTGGGAAGGCTTTCCACAAGATCTTGGTGCAAATTCTTACAATTTGTCAGCATAGCTCACAACAATCCTTCATTTGGAGGGGCTGTTCTTCTTTAGAAACCAAACAGTTTTCACTGTTCTGGTGAGACTTTCAACAAGAATCTGGGAACTTGTGCCCATTTGTGAGGTCAGGTAATGATGTTGGAGGAGAAGACCTGGCTCACAATCAGAGTTCCATTTAATCCCAAAGGTGTTCAGTGGGGTTGAGGTCAGGGCTCTGTACAGGACACTCGAGTTCCTCCAGGATCTCAATCCTCCTGAGCACCTTTGAGATGAGAGGACCTCATCCCAAAGGTGTTCTGTAGGGTTAAGGACAGGTACTGATGTTGGATGAGAAGACCTTATACCTTAGGTCTTTGAAAGTTAGGGTTGAGGTCAGGGCTCTGTGCAGGACACTCAAGTTTCTCCATACCAAACTGGTCAAACCATGTCTTTATGGAGCTGGCTTTGTACACAGGGGGACAGTCATGCTGGAACAGAAAAGGGTCTTCACCCAACTCTTACCACAAGGCTGGAAGAGCACGATTGTCTACAGTGTTTTTCACTGAAGACACTTGAACTCCATCATCTGGAGGAAGATCCACATTTTTTGGACATATAATAGCTGTGATAGTCAGGTATTCACAAAACGTTGGCAATGTACTGTTGTAGTAATTAGTCCCATTCAACCCACTCTAATATAGACCCTGATGTGAGGGGGCAATCTAAGGGGGGATCTTATGGGATCTCTAATGCATAGTGATGAGGAACCTGATTTAGGGGAGAATATGATGGGGAAACCCAGTGGGGACCCAGATGTAGGGTGTGACGGACCGCCTGTCATCCCGATTGAGTGATTCCATCAGAGAGACCATTCTAATATAGACCCTGATGTAAGGGAGGAATCTAAGGGGGGATCTTATGGGATCTCTAATGCATAGTGATGAGGAACCTGATTTAGGGGAGAATCTAAGGGGGGATCTTATGGGATCTCTAATGCAGGGGGAGATAGTGATGAGGAACCTGATTTAGGGGAGAATCTAAGGGGGGATCTTATGGGATCTCTAATGCAGGGGGAGATAGTGATGAGGAACCTGATTTAGGGGAGAATCTAAGGGGGGATCTTATGGGATCTCTAATGCAGGGGGAGATAGTGATGAGGCACCTGATTTAGGGGAGAATCTAAGGGGGGATCTTATGGGATCTCTAATGCAGGGGGAGATAGTGATGAGGAACTTGATTTAGGGGAGAATCTAAGGGGGGATCTTATGGGATCTCTAATACATAGTGATGAGGAACCTGATTTAGGGGAGAATCTGAGGGGGAAACCCAATGGGGACCCAGGTGTAGGGTGTGACGGACCGCCTATCATCCCGATTGAGTGATTCCATCAGAGAGCCCATTCTAATATAGACCCTGATGTAAGGGAGGAATCTAAGGAGGGATCTTATGGGATCTCTAATGCATCATGATGAGTAACCTGATTTAGGGGAAAATCTAAGGGGGGATCTTATGGGATCTCTAATGCAGGGGGAGATAGTAATGAGGCACCTGATTTACGGGAAAATCTAAGAGGGTAATTTATGGGATCTCTAATGCAGGGGGAGATAGTGATGAGGAACCTGATTTATGGGAGAATCTAAGGGGGGATCTTATGGGATCTCTAATGCAGGGGGAGATAGTGATGAGGAACCTGATTTAGGGGAGAATCTAAGGGGGGATCTTATGGGATCTCTAATGCAGGGGGAGATAGTGATGAGGCACCTGATTTAGGGGAGAATCTAAGGGGGATCTTATGGGATCTCTAATGCAGGGGGAGATAGTGATGAGGAACCTGATTTAGGGGAGAATCTAAGGGGGATCTTATGGGATCTCTAATGCAGGGGGAGATAGTGATGAGGCACCTGATTTAGGGGACAATCTGAGGGGGAAACCCAATGGGGACCCAGATGTAGGGTGTGACGGACCGCCTGTCATCCCGATTGAGTGATTCCATCAGAAAGCCCATTCTAATATAGACCCTGATGTAAGGGAGGAATCTAAGAGGGGATCTTATGGGATCTCTAATGCAGGGGGAGATAGTAATGAGGCACCTGATTTACGGGAAAATCTAAGAGGGTAATTTATGGGATCTCTAATGCAGGGGGAGATAGTGATGAGGAACCTGATTTAGGGGAGAATCTAAGGGGGGATCTTATGGGATCTCTAATGCAGGGGGAGATAGTGATGAGGAACCTGATTTAGGGGAGAATCTAAGGGGGATCTTATGGGATCTCTAATGCAGGGGGAGATAGTGATGAGGCACCTAATTTAGGGGACAATCTGAGGGGGAAACCCAATGGGGACCCAGATGTAGGGTGCGACGGACCGCCTGTCATCCCGATTGAGTGATTCCATCAGAAAGCCCATTCTAATATAGACCCTGATGTAAGGGAGGAATCTAAGAGGGGATCTTATGGGATCTCTAATGCAGGGGGAGATAGTGATGAGGAACCTGATTTAGGGGAGAATCTAAGGGGGGATCTTATGGGATCTCTAATGCAGGGGGAGATAGTGATGAGGAACCTGATTTAGGGGAGAATCTAAGGGGGGATCTTATGGGATCTCTAATGCAGGGGGAGATAGTGATGAGGAACCTGATTTAGGGGAGAATCTAAGGGGGATCTTATGGGATCTCTAATGCAGGGGGAGATAGTGATGAGGCACCTAATTTAGGGGACAATCTGAGGGGGAAACCCAATGGGGACCCAGATGTAGGGTGCGACGGACCGCCTGTCATCCCGATTGAGTGATTCCATCAGAGAGCCCATTCTAATATAGACCCTGATGTAAGGGAGGAATCTAAGGAGGGATCTTATGGGATCTCTAATGCATAGTGATGAGGAACCTGATTTATGGGAGAATCTAAGGGGGAAACCCAATGGGGACCCAGATGTAGGGTGTGACGGACCGCCTATCATCCCGATTGAGTGATTCCATCAGAGACCCGCTTCCTCGCCACTGGGACCCAGGACCAAGGTATTATAGCTGGGCATTGTACCCAAGAACTAGATGTCACCAGCTCAGGTGCAACTGAAACTACTTTATTGAACGGAAATACGTGTTTTTGGGGTATTACGAAGACCCGTCACTGGAGACACTTGAGCTCCATCATCGAGAGGAGGAGGTCCACATCCTGTCATCATTGCTTGCGTCCCAGGAACTTGGAATTTCTCCTCCTGATCTACCTCGTGTAGCACACTATATACAAGCTCACTAATAATTCCTTTTAACTGTCACAATTGTTATGAATTTTGACGATTGTTTTGTTTTTTTTTTAATCTCCAATTAACTGCCGAAATTCCACCCAATCCCAAGATTTCAGCTGCTGCCTGGAATCAGCCCTTTGCATTAAAAGATGAGGGCAGTATAGCCTCACAGATGAAGAAGGTTTGGCGTGTGACGGCCTACGACTGCACAAGCTGCAATGTATAATAGGAACAGCTACAGTCTGAACACGTTAACCCCCTTGTATGACCATCGCAAGACAAGTGGGCTGACAGAGAGAGTTGAGCTGTATAACAGCCTAGCG
This sequence comes from Staurois parvus, assembly GCF_062004578.1. Classification (NCBI taxonomy): domain Eukaryota; kingdom Metazoa; phylum Chordata; class Amphibia; order Anura; family Ranidae; genus Staurois; species Staurois parvus. The sequence continues at coordinate 209,802 of NW_028318545.1, forward strand.
GACAGCTGCTAGGATAAGCAGGCTGTGAGTGATGGAGAAGCAGCACGGTGATGGAGTGGGTGACACAAAGACTTCTCTAGACAGATACTGAAAACATTTCCAGCTCTCGCCGCACATCTGTTTCTCGTTGACTTCCCTAGGCATCTCTCCCTCCATTATTCCCCTTCGCACATCACTCCTCCCCCCCCCCCCTCGAAAATCTTCCAGCAGATTTATTTCCCTCTATCTTCATCAGAGGCGTTGGGAGAATGGAGCCAGTCAGAAGAGGGGAGGTGAACGGTCGATGTGGGGGCGTTGGGCTCCTCTGCGGGCCAACAAACTGTAGAAAATTATTTTATAATCCAGAGAATGTGTGTTCTAACCCCCGAGGTTCACAGCCTGGGGGTCGGGACCCCAACTGGAGCCCGTAGTAAATTTCGGGACCAGATTGCCAGACGCTAGGTTCACTCAGAAGGGTTTGGGAAACCCATTGGGGGCTTCTGAAACGATGGTAAGGGTTGGGGTTCAAGAACATGCTACGTGCAAAAAATAGTCACTGATTACTAGCAGGGGTGTACTTAGGTTTTGTGTTGCCCTAGGCCAGTGGTGGGCAACCTTTTTTTTCAACTGAGCCAAATCTCACCAAAACCACGATTGAAATTTATTTTGAGAGCCACATTTTTAAAACTGAAAATACATAGGATGGTACACTGTTTTTAGTTTCAATAAGTTTTTATAGTAATTCATCCCCCATATAGTAATTCATCCCCCATAGTAATTCATCCCCCATAGTAATTCACCCCCCATATAGTAATTCATCCCCCCTATAGTAATTCATCCCCCATAGTAATTCATCCCCCATATAGTAATTCATCCCCCATATAGTAATTCATCCCCCATATAGTAATTCATCCCCCATAGTAATTCATCCCCCATATAGTAATTCATCCCCCATAGTAATTCATCCCCCATATAGTAATTCATCCCCCATAGTAATTCATCCCCCATAGTAATTCATCCCCCATAGTAATTCACCCCCCATATAGTAATTCATCCCCCCTATAGTAATTCATCCCCCCTATAGTAATTCATCCCCCATAGTAATTCATCCCCCATATAGTAATTCATCCCCCATAGTAATTCATCCCCCATATAGTAATTCATCCCCCATAGTAATTCATCCCCCATAGTAATTCATCCCCCATAGTAATTCATCCCCCATATAGTAATTCATCCCCCATATAGTAATTCATCCCCCATATAGTAATTCATCCCCCATAGTAATTCATCCCCCATATAGTAATTCATCCCCCATATAGTAATTCATCCCCCATAGTAATTCATCCCCCATAGTAATTCATCCCCCATAGTAATTCATCCCCCATATAGTAATTCATCCCCTATAGTAATTCATCCCCCATAGTAATTCATCCCCCATAGTAATTCATCCCCCATATAGTAATTCATCCCCCCTATAGTAATTCATCCCCCATATAGTAATTCATCCCCCCTATAGTAATTCATCCCCCATATAGTAATTCATCCCCCATAGTAATTCATCCCCCATATAGTAATTCATCCCCCATATAGTAATTCATCCCCCATATAGTAATTCATCCCTCATATATTAATTCATCCCCCATATAGTAATTCATCCCCCATATAGTAATTCATCCCCCATAGTAATTCATCCCCCATATAGTAATTCATCCCCCATATAGTAATTCATCCCCCATAGTAATTCATCCCCCATATAGTAATTCATCCCCCATATAGTAATTCATCCCCCATATAGTAATTCATCCCCCATAGTAATTCATCCCTCATATATTAATTCATCCCCCATATAGTAATTCATCCCCCATATAGTAATTCATCCCCCCTATAGTAATTCATCCCCCCTATAGTAATTCAACCCCCATATAGTAATTCATCCCCCATATAGTAATTCATCCCCCATATAGTAATTCATCCCCCATAGTAATTCATCCCCCATATTAATTCATCCCTCATATAGTAGTAGTAAGTAAGTAGCAAGTAGTAAGCCAAGTCCCCCCTGTGTCAATTCACTTACCTTTGCTCCGTGCGTTCCTCTCGCCGTGTTCCCGCGCCGTTCCGGTCTTCAGGGCGGACTGTGAGAGGAGCCTAGCTCCTCTCACGTTCGTCACGCTGCCCCGCCTACACACACCCGGACAGCCAATCACTGGCTATCAGGATGTGAGTGGCAGCGAGACTGGCCAATCATTGCATTTGAGCGCGCTGCCCTGGCTGTTGTTTTTTGGATCACGCTGCAGAGTCCCTGCTGCTCGAGAGGAGGGAGGGGAGCGGGCGCCCGGCACACAAGAGCCGCATTAAAGCGTGTAAAGAGCCGCATGTGGCTTGCGAGCCGCGGCTTGCCGACCACTGCCCTAGGCAACACAAAAATCATTTGCCCCCATGGACACCGACCAACACCACTCCCCCCAACTAGGAGAGCCTTCCACTACCCCACTACCCAGGCGCTCATCTTCACAGCTTCAGACATCCCCGAGAACGAGAGTCAGGCTCTGCATACACCATCTAGTATCTCGCGGCCTCTCTCGGATCTCACCTGGTTCCCATGGCGTGCATGTCCCTTCTTTTCTTCACAGCTCTGGACATCCCCGAGAACGAGAGTCAGGCTCTACATACACGATCAAGCAGCCCCGCAGCCTCTCTCGGATCTCACCTGGTTCCCATGGCGTGCATGTCCCTTCTTTTCTTCACAGCTCCAGACATCCCCTGGAATGAAAGTTAGGCTCTACAGACACCATCAAGCAGCCCTCAGCCTCTCTGGGATCTCACCTGGTTCCCATGGCATGCGTGTCCCTTCTTTTCTTCACAGCTCCAGACATCCCCTGGAATGAAAGTTAGGCTCTACAGACACCATCAAGCAGCCCTCAGCCTCTCTCGGATCTCACCTGGCTCCCATGGTGTGCGTGTCCCTTCTTTTCTTCACAGCTCTGGACATCCCCGGGAACGAGAGTCAAGCTCTACATTCACCATCAAGCAGCCCTCAGCCTCTTTCGGATCTCACCTGGTTCCCATGGCGTGAAGGTCCCTTCTTTTCTTCACAGCTCCGGACATCCCCGGGAACGAGAGTCAGGCTCTACAGACACCATCAAGCAGCCCTCAGCCTCTCTCAGATCTCACCTGGCTCCCATGGTGTGCATGTCCCTTCTTTTCTTCACAGCTCTGGACATCCCCGGGAATGAGAGTCAAGCTCTACATTCACCATCAAGCAGCCCTCAGCCTCTTTCGGATCTCACCTGGTTCCCATGGCGTGCATGTCCCTTCTTTCATCCCTTCTTCTGGGGGGAGGTGCTTCCCCCTTGAAAAATGCCACCCAAGGCAAGTGCCTTGTTTGCCTCGTGGTAAATACACCCCTGATTACTAGAGCAGAACTAAGAATTTTTTCATTTCCCCAAAATTTCAGCAAAAATCTGAAGATTTTTGTAAAATTTTGCCCTTTTTTTTTTAAAGCTTTGACCCTGGAAATAGGCGAGCACCATCAGGTGGGAGGTTAATCCATCACATCTCAAGGAATGCCTAGCAACCTCTGGAGCAGTGGTCTCCAAACTGCAGCTCCAGGGCCGGATGCGGCACTTTGCTTGCTTTTATCCGGCCCTGGGGGCACTATTCCTTCTGGTGACACCAGAAATTAGGCATGCGTCCTTCCATTGACACCGACAATTGAACATACAGGATGTCCTCCCACTGATACCAATGAAGGGGTACAATTTTTTGCATGGCCTAAATCATGACCAATGCATCTCATGGATTTGGAGTCCTCCCTTCTTCAGGACTTTGGTAGTGTTGGATCTGTTGGTCATGGAGACCACAGTCTAACTTTTGTGAGGTCAGGTACTGATGTTGGATGAGAAGATCTGGCTCACCATTGGTGTTCCAACTCATTCCAAAGGTTTTCAGTAGGGTTTTAGTCAGGATTCTATAGGACACTCGAGTTCCTCCACACCAAACTGGTCATCCATGGATGAGAAGAGCTGGTTTACAACCCATTTAAAACGTTTTCAGTAGGGCTGAGGTTAGGACTCTGTGTAGGACACTGGAGTTCCTCCACACCAAACTGGTCATCCATGTCTTTATGAAGCTGGCTTTGCACACAGGGGGCACAGTCATGGTGGAACAGAAAAGGGTCTTCACCAAACTGTTACCACAAGGTTGGAAGAGCACAATTGTCTACAATGTCTTTGTATGAGGTAGTATAACCTGGATCCTTCTCTGGAGACACCTGAACTCCATCATACCACACCAAACTGGTCAAACCACGTCTTTATGGGGCTGGCTTTGCACACAGGGGACAGACCATGTTTTGGGAATATTCCTTGACATAAATACCAAGCCATTGACATTGACTGAAAACATGACCTGTTGCCGTACTTGAAGGCTGAGGTTGGGAACTCAAATTCCTCCACGCCAAACTGGTCAAACCATGTCTTTATGGAGCTGGCTTTGTACACAAGGGATAGTCATGCTGGATCAAAAAAGGCTCTTCACCAAACCGTTACCATGAGGTTGGAAAAGCACAATTGTTTAAAACAGGGGTAGACAACCTCAGTCCTCTAGAAGCACCAATAGACCATGTTTTGGAACTTTCCTTGTCATAAATACCAAGCCATAGACATTGATTGAAAGCATGACCTGTTGCGGTACTCGAGGGCTAAGGTTGGGAAGTCAAGTTCCTCCACACCAAACTGGTCGAACCATGTCTTTGTGGAGCTGGCTTTGCAAACAGGGGACAATCATGGCAGAACAGAAAAGGGTCTTCACCAAACTGTTACCACGAGGTTGGAAAAGCACAATTGTCTAAAACAGGGGTAGACAACCGCAGTCCTCTAGAAGCACCAATAGAATTTTCCTTGTTGACATTGATTGAAAACATGACCTGTTGTGGTACTTAAGGGCTAAGGTTGGGAACTCAAGTTCCTCCACACCAAACTGGTCCAACCATGTCTTTATGGAGCTGGCTTTGCACACTGGGGACAGTCATGGCGAAAAAGAAAAGGGTCTTCACCAAACCGTTACCACAAGGTTGGAAGAGCACAATTGTCTACATCAATCCTACTGAGCACCTTTGAGATGAGAAGGCCTCATCCCAAAGGTGTTCTGTAGGATTAAGGACAGGTACTGATGTTGGATGAGAAGATCTTATACCGTAGGTCTTCCAAAGTTAGGGTTGAG
>NW_028318545.1:225000-242500 GCF_062004578.1 Staurois parvus
CACATATATTTATATATATAATAATAATAATAATAAAAATATTTTTTTATTATTATTATTATTATCATCATCATTAGTATAAAATAATTAGAAAATATTTGGTAAAACATTATATATTATGATCTCATTGTATGAAATCATTCTTCCATCTGTCCCGTGAAGTGAACCTTCTGTGCCTAGCGTGCCATGGTCCTCCGTTCCTTCTATTTGCACCCTCGGTGGGTCCCAAGCCCGGTGTGTAGCCCGTCTGTCCTACATCTCATCAGAGACATAAATGCTGCAACTCCAATTAGCATCCAAAGCTGCAGCCGAGCCGTTAAACACGCCTCAGCGACTTTCAATCACAATCTGCACCCTTCGGTTCGGTAATTCGGCATTGTTACATTTAACAGCTTCACATGACACATTTGATGTTAACAGCATTCTTTTTTTTTTTTTTTTATAGCCCATATAATGTCTGTCATCCCTCTATTGTTCAGGTAAAAACTTGGCACCAGAAAAACTTGATAATAATGAAAAAAAAAAAAAGTTTAATGAAGAAATTCAGTGCTGAGTTACAGAGTTCCTGTTAGTTCTGATTGCACATTTGGGTGAAGCGATCCCGATAATCTCGCACCGCATTGGAGGACAATGATCGCTGCAAATGCTGGAGTCAGTCCTCTATGGATACCACCATTGGATGGTCCAATCTCTGAGGAAATTCTCGTTTTTTTTCGGGAAAGGAGACCTGTAATCCACCACTTCGATCGAGACCCAACACCAGTCCTCATGTTCAATCCCCTCATTATGATGTCATTACATTGGCTCTTGAGTCTTCCACACCCTGTGAGGTCCCTACGAATGGGGACCTCACAAGATCAAACTATGGCCCTTCAGGTGTTGAGGAACTTCAGGTGTTGAGGAACGACAAGTCTCTTCAGGTGTTGAGGAACTTCAGGTGTTGAAGAACCACAAGTCCCTTCAGGTGTTGAGGAACCGCACGTCCCTTCAGGTGTTGAAAAACCACAAGTCTCTTCAGGTGTTGAGGAACCGCACGTCCCTTCAGGTGTTGAAAAACCGCAAGTCTCTTCAGGTGTTGAGGAACCGCAAGTCCCTTCAGGTGTTGAGGAACCACAAGTCCCTTCAGGTGTTGAGGAACCGCACGTCCCTTCAGGTGTTGAAAAACCGCAAGTCTCTTCAGGTGTTGAGGAACCGCAAGTCCCTTCAGGTGTTGAGGAACCACAAGTCCCTTCAGGCGTTGAGGAACCACAAGTCCCTTCAGGTGTTGAGGAACCGCAAGTCCCTTCAGGCGTTGAGGAACTGCAAGTCCCTTCATGTGTTGAGGAACCGCAAGTCCCTTCAGGTGTTGAGGAACCACAAGTCCCTTCAGGCATTGAGGAACCGCAAGTCCCTTCAGGTGTTGAGGAACTGCAAGTCCCTTCAGGTGTTGAGGAACCGCAAGTCCCTTCAGGTGTTGAGGAACCGCAAGTCCCTTCAGGTGTTGAGGAACCACAAGTCCCTTCAGGCATTGAGGAACCGCAAGTCCCTTCAGGTGTTGAGGAACTGCAAGTCCCTTCAGGTGTTGAGGAACCGCAAGTCTCTTCAGGTGTTGAGGAACTTCAGGTGTTGAGGAACTGCAAGTCCCTTCAGGTGTTGAGGAACTTCAGGTGTTGAGGAACCGCAAGTCCCTTCAGGTGTTGAGGAACTTCAGGTATTGAGGAACCGCAAGTCCCTTCAGGTGTTGAGGAACTTCAGGTGTTGAGGAACCGCAAGTCCCATGAGACCTTGCAAGACTCTGACAGCCACAGGCAAGACTCTCAGAGGCATGATGGGACTTGTAGTACTTCAACAGCTGGAGGGCCGTAGTTTGGAGATCCCAGATCTAGAGAAAGTTAGGGTATTGCTTAGCGCAAGCAACAGTTCCTAGGAGAACTTCAGCTTTAAAGTGACTTCACTACCTCAGGCAAAGCACCAGCCTCTGAAAGAAGCTCACCTTTACAATGGGCAGTGAGTCCAGTTGTTGCACCTGGGGGTCTCCGACTCCAAACTTTCAGTACGAGGACCACATTGTACATTTCACAAATGTTCGTGAGACAAACAAAAAAGACAAAAAACATCAAAGTCTCCCCCTACATCAGGGTCCCCATCAGATTCCCCTTTAGATTCCTCCCTTACATTAGGTTCCTCCTTAGTGTCAGGGTCCCCATCAGATTCCCCCCTTAAATTCCTCCCTTACATCAGGTTTCTCATCAGTCTCCTCCTACATTAGAAATCTCATCAGGTTCAGCCTTAGATTCCTCCCTTACATCAGGTTCCTCATCAGTGTCAGGGTCCCCATCAGATTCCCCCTTAGATTCCTCCCTTACATCAGGTTCCTCATCAATGTCTCACCCCTACCTTAGAAATCCCATCAGATTCCCCTTTAGGTTTCTCCCTTAGATCAAGTTCCTCATCAGTCTCCTCTTACATTAGAAATCTCATCAGATTCCCCTTTAGATTCCTCCCTTACATCAGGTTCCTCATCAGTGTCAGGGTCCATATCAGATTCCCCCTTAGATTCCTCCCTCACATCAGGTTCCTCATCAGTGTCCGGGTCCCCATCAGATTCCCCCTTAGATTCCTCCCTTACATCAGGTTCCTCATCAGTGTCAGGGTCCATATCAGATTCCCCCTTAGATTCCTCCCTCACATCAGGTTCCTCATCAGTGTCCGGGTCCCCATCAGATTCCCCCTTAGATTCCTCCCTCACATCAGGTTCCTCATTAGTGTCAGGGTCCCCATCAGATTCCCCCTTAGATTCCTCCCTTACATCAGGTTCCTCATCAGTGTCAGGGTCCATTTCAGATTCCCCCTTAGATTCCTCCCTCACATCAGGTTCCTCATCAGTGTCCGGGTCCCCATCAGATTCCCCCTTAGATTCCTCCCTCACATCAGGTTCCTCATCAGTGTCAGGGTCCATATCAGATTCCCCCTTAGATTCCTCCCTCACATCAGGTTCCTCATCAGTGTCCGGGTCCCCATCAGATTCCCCCTTAGATTCCTCCCTCACATCAGGTTCCTCATTAGTGTCAGGGTTCCCATCAGATTCCCCCTTAGATTCCTCCCTCACATCAGGTTCCTCATCAGTGTCAGGGTCCCCATCAGATTCCCCCTTAGATTCCTCCCTCACATCAGGTTCCTCATTAGTGTCAGGGTTCCCATCAGATTCCCCCTTAGATTCCTCCCTCACATCAGGTTCCTCATCAGTGTCAGGGTCCCCATCAGATTCCCCCTTAGATTCCTCCCTCACATCAGGTTCCTCATCAGTGTCAGGGCCCCCATCAGATTCCCCCTTAGATTCCTCCCTTACATCAGGTTCCTCATCAGTGTCCGGGTCCCCATCAGATTCCCCCTTAGATTCCTCTCTTACATCAGGTTCCTCATCAATGTCTCACCCCTACATTAGAAATCCTTTCAGATTCCCCTTTAGGTTCCTCCCATAGATCAGGTTCCTCATCAGTCTCCTCCTACATTAGAGATCCCATCAGATTCCCCCTTAGATTCCTCCCTTACATCAGAGTCATTATTAGAATGCCTCTTACATCAAGGTTCCCCTTTAAATTCATCCCTTACATCAGGTTCCTCATCAGTGTCAGGGTCCCCATCAGATTCCCCCTTAGATTCCTCCCTTACATCAGGTTCCTCCTCAGTGTCAGGGTCCCCATCAGATTCCCCCTTATATTAATGTCCATTGTATTAGAAAAAGATATCCGACAAGCTCAGAGCTTGGACCTTATCTCTACTGAGCACCTTCGGCATAAGTTGGAATGCCAGTTGTCAACCAGGTCTTCCCATCCAACATCGGTACCTGATAAATGGAGACAAATTCCCTCAAAATCTTGTGGAACATCTTCCCAGAAGACTGGAGGTTGGCAAAGCTGCAAAGGGGGGCAACTTATTATTAATCTCCAGTAAGCTCAGAGCTTTGACCTTAACTCTACTGAATACCTTCAACGTAAGTTGGAATGCCAATTGTGAACCAGGTCCTCTCATCCAACATCTGGCAACAAGGGGCAACATCATATTAATGTCCATGGCTTTAGAAGAGGATATCCAACAAGCTCAGAGCTTTGACCTTAACTCTACTGAAGACCGTCAACGTAAGTTGGAATGCCAATTGTGAACCAGGTCTTTTCATCCAACATCGGTACCTGACAAATGGAGACAAATTCCCTCAAAATCTTGTGGAACATCTTCCCAGAAGACTGGAGGTTGGCATAGCTGCAAAGGGGGGCAACTTATTATTAATCTCCAGTAAGCTCAGAGCTTTGACCTTAACTCTACTGAAGACCTTCAACGTAAGTTGGAATGCCAATTGTGAATCAGGTCCTCTCATCCAACATCTGGCAACATCATATTAATGTCCATGGCTTTAGAAAAGGAATTCAAACAAGCTCAGAGCTTTGATCTTAACTCTACTGAAGACCTTCAACGTAAGTTGGAATGCCAATTGTGAACCAGGTCTTCTCATCCAACATTGGTGCCTGACAAATGGGGACAAATTCCCTCAAAATCTTGTGGAACGTCTTCATAGAGGAGTGGAGGCTGACTTAGCTGCAAAAGGGGGCAACTCCATACGAATGTCCATGGTTTTAGAAAAGGATATCCAACAAGCTCAGAGCTTTGACTTTAACTCTACTGAAGACCTTCAACGTAAGTTGGAATGCCAGTTGTGAACCAGGTCTTCTCATCCAACATTGGTGCCTGACAAATGGAGACAAATTCCCTCAAAATCTTGTGGAACGTCTTCCCAGAAGAATGCAGGCTGGTATAGCTGCAAAGGGGGGCAACTTATTATTATTAATCTCCAACAAGCTCAGAGCTTTGACTTTAACTCTACTGAAGACCTTCAACATAAGTTGGAATGCCAACTGTGAACCAGGTCCTCTCATCCAACATCTGACAACAAGGGGCAACATCATATTAATGTCCATGGCTTTAGAAGAGGATATCCAACAAGCTCAGAGCTTTGACCTTAACTCTACTGAAGACCGTCAACGTAAGTTGGAATGCCAATTGTGAACCAGGTCTTCTCATCCAACATCGGTGCCTGGCAAATGGGGACAAATTCCCTCAAAATCTTGTGGAACGTCTTACCAGAAGAGTGGAGAGTGGCATAGCTGCAAAGGGGGATGACTCCATATTAATGTCCATGGTGTAAGAAAAGGATATCCAACAAGCTCAGGGCTTTGACCTTAACCCTACTGAAGACCTTCAACGTAAGTTGGAATGCCAATTGTGAACCAGGTCCTCTCATCCAACATCTGGCAACGAGGGGCAACATCATATTAATGTCCATGGCTTTAGAAAAGGATATCCAACAAGCTCAGAACTTTCACCTTAACTCTACTGAAGACCTCCAACGTAAGTTGGAATGCCAATTGTGAACCAGGTCTTTTCATCCAACATTGGGGCCTGACAAATGGGGACAAATTCCCTCAAAATCTTGTGGAACGTCTTCCCAGAAGACCGGAGGCTGGTATAACCATAAAAGGGGACAAATCTATAATAATGGTTCTAGAATGTGACGTCAAACAAACTCATAATAGATGTGGTGACCAGGTGTCCACAAACCTTAGGTGATCTGGTACAGCTTGCTCTCAAGGGTTAGACAATCAGTGAAGACCAACTCTTGGGTGATTAATGGTCCATGCTGAGTACAGATGTAAGAACCAGACTGGATACTCCTGTAGCGTATGTATATATTTTACTACCATTACATTTCATTTTCGACTTAAGTGTAATCTGTGGGGATCATCCCGAGACAGAGAGCTAGTCTCTCTTTCTCTTTTTTTTACAAAGCCCCACATCCCTCGGTTGTGTGGTCTCCGCTGGTCATATGACATGCTGCCTAATGATGTCATCACCTCGGGTTTCTGTAAACATGTCAAAACATATCTGCCGAAGAACAAGCAGAGCGAATTCTGGAGGATTTAGGTTAGAAGTAGACCGCGAGGCTGAATGCAGCTCACAGTAGGCGAAAAAAAAAAAAAAATGCCAAGTCTGGATTGACACTTTTCGAGGAGTCGTGCAGAATTTTTTTCTAGAATGGGGCCTTCAAGACACTTTTGACCTTTTTTAAACACTGAATTCCGGACAAACAGATAAATAAACGGATAAGATGAGCTTGTTACACCAGCCAAAGGATTTTTTTGTCCATCCAGCCCTTAGTTTCACACAGCTCTGCCGCGAAGTATAGTCCTGTCTGGCTGGGTAGGGGACCTCAAAATGGAGGAATCCCTACGGCAGAAGGAAAGGAGGGGAGAAAAATAGCCGACACTGTGTACTTTTTCTGTTGCCTAGGGATGACAGACTATAAATATCTTGACTTTGTTATTGACAAATAGACTGTGATTGGACAGCAGAAGGAGAAGCTGGGGACTGGTGAGGTCAGCCCTCTGCTCACTCTGCTCAAAGGCTGAACAATGCCATGGTGGGCACGTGGTGGGTCCTCGTCCACCTTGTTGTTCTACGTGTTTTATGGGGTGAACCTGATTTTTAACTGCTGCAGTTAAGTAGCACTTACAGGCCCTGACCCTCCCATGGCTTGTGACTGGACAGCAGAAGGAGAAGCTGGGGACTGGTGAGGTCAGCCCTCTGCTCACTCTGCTCAAAGGCTGAACAATGCCATGGTGGGCATGTGGTGGGTCCTCGTCCACCTTGTTGCTCTACGCATTTCATGGGGTGAACTTGATTTTTTACTCCTGCAGTTACGTAACACTTGCAGGCCCAGCCCCTCCTATAGCTTGTGACTGGACAGCAGTAGGAGAAGCTGGGGACTGATGAGGTCAACCCTCTGCTCACTCTGCTCAAAGGCTGAACAATGCCATGGTGGGTCATCGTCCACCTCGTTGCTGCGTCAACGCGTTTCATGGGGTGAACCTGATTTTTCCCTCCTGCAGTTACGTAACACTTGCAGGCCCTGCTCCTCCCATAGCTTGTGACTAGAGAGCAGAAGGAGAAGCTGGGGGCTGGTGAGGTCAACCCTCTGCTCACTCTGCTCAAAGACTGAACAATGCCATGGTGAGCACGTGGTGGGTCCTCGTCCAACTTGTTGCTGACTCTACGCATTTCATGGTGTGAACCTGACTTTTCCCTCCTGCAGTTACGTAACACTTGCAGGCCCTGCTCCTCCCATAGCTTGTGACTAGAGAGCAGAAGGAGAAGCTGGGGACTGGTGAGGTCAACCCTCTGCTCACTCTGCTCAAAGGCTGAACAATGCCATGGTGGACACATGGTGGGTCCATGGTGGACACATGGTGGGCTGCACCACACCGTTGGTTTTTCACTGGCACAAGGACACGCCACTTGTTGCTTTACTTGCCCTTCACTTTTGGATGGGGCCTTCTGGCTAGCCAGGGTGCTTTTTATATTGGTGCTGCATGTGGCAACTTTTTGTTGTGTTGTTTTTGTCATGTTTTTGTGTGTTTTTTGAGCAAAGGCGAAAGGTGCAGGTCTTCAGGGGCCCTGGCATGATGTTGGTGGAGATTCTATGGCCTTCAGGTCTTTTGCTTCTCCCCTTCTGGAGGGGTTTCTCTTCGAGAGAGCCCCTTACCAAGTACTTGGTGGACCGGCTTTGGATGGTTCCCAAGGAGTGGGGTCCAGGCAGTGGTGTATTTAGGTTTTGTGCTGCCCTAGGCAACAAAAAAATTGCCCCCCCCCGTAGAGAGATCCTGATACCAACTAACACCACCACCCCCAGCAAGAGAGAGAAACACACTCACCTCCACAGCTCCAGACATCCAGACAAGCAACCCGCAGCCTCTCTCGGATCCCACCTGGTCCCCATGCTGCGTGTGTCCCTTCTTCTGGGGAGAAAAATGCCACTCTAGGCAAATGCCTTGTTTGCCTTGTGGTAAATACACCCCTGGGTCCAGGGCCGGGGCAAGGGGTGGGCAGGAAGGGCGACTGCCCTGGGCACAATGTTTTACTTTACGGATGGGGAGAGTGCCTTCCTTCTGTAGGAGTAGTGATAGCGGCAGTGATTTTGAAATGCGAGTGACTGCTGGGTGTAGGATCCCCTATAATTGCACATCATGAATGGGGGGGGGGTGCGTAGTTTGACATTTTTACCCTGAGCACTGGATGACCATGTCTCAGCACTGGTGCAGTCCACCTGGTTTGGGCCTAGTTAGGACATGGCGTACCTTGCCTCTATCAGAAGTCTTGTGCTCTTGGATGTTCAGGGTTGGAGTTCCTTTCTCTTTGGAGGATTGGCCATACTCTACCAGTTTTTTTTTTTGAGGGCTGTGATTCCACGATTTACCTTTTTTTCCTTCACAGGGGTTTCACAGGTAGTTTGGCATCTTTGCCCTGGGCGACCTTGTCCCAGCACTGGTGGGGTCCACCTGGTGTGGGCCTAGTTAGGCCATGGGGTACCTTGCCTCTATCAGACGTCTTGTGCTCTGGGATGTTCAGGGTTGGAGTTCCTTTCTCTTTGGAGGATTGGCCATACTCTACCGTTTTTTTTTGAGGGCTGTGATTCTACGGTTGACCTTTTTTTCCTTCACAGGGGTTTCACAGGTAGTTTAGCCCTGGGCACTGGACCTTGTCCCAGCACTGGTGGGGTCCACCTGGTTTGGGCCTAGTTAGGCCACGGCGTACCTCGCCTCTATCAGAAGTCTTGTGCTCTGGGATGTTCAGGGTTGGAGTTCCTTTCTCTTTGGAGGATTGGCCATACTGTACCTTTTTTTTTTTGAGGGCTGTGATTCCACGGTTGACCTTTTTTTTCCTTCACAGGGGTTTCAACAAAGCGCTGCACCATAGAACGTAAAAAAAAAAATTGTGCAGATGTAAAGAAGTTAACTAATACAAAGTAGAATCATTTCTATATTTTCTATCTGCCCGGAGTTCAGCTTAACAACTCAAACAACGGATCTTGATCCGAGTGCATCCATTATACGCGTCCAACCCAAGCTAGAGGTTGACAATCCAGCGCTGCAATAACAGAACACCTGCTATTGGAAGACAAGGGTCGCAGCCTTCTGCAACAGATAAACAAACAGATATCACACGGAAAGGCTCCGAACAATGCCGAGACTCCAACGAGACCTTGTAAATTGTAGGAAATGGGTTCTCGCTATTATCATTCCAGCTGCACCTCACGGAGGCTCCATTTCACTTCATTGCCTGGAAACAAAACGCGACAACACTGAATGGCTTGTTTTTGATTCTTTTATTTATTGGATTGAATCGGCGTATTCGTTTCCGAGGCTCTTTCCTGTCGGTACCCATTCCAAAAATGAATAAAAAAATTCTTGTAGCGAAAATGGCTCTGAAGGTCTCACCTTGGTGGATCATAAGAGTACTTAAAATATCGAACGCACAATAGGTCTGAAGGTCTTTCCATTGTTGGCCATAGTAGGTAAAATCCAACCTACAGAGGTGTGAGAATGAGACAGGGGACAAAAACATTCAATGCAGTAAACCGTCTATTGTCACCCTGAAGGAGAGGACTTTTGACAGCATTTGCGTGAAAATTTACATATATTTTGATGGAAAGCAATTCTATGCTATTGTGAACACACAAAAAGGTTTGAAGGTCTTTCCATTGTTGGCCATAGTAGGTAAGATCCAACCTAGAGAGGTGTGAGAATGAGACAGGGAACAAAAACATTCAATGTCGTAAACCTGTCTATTGTCACTCTTAAGGAGGGGACTTTTGCCTGTTTTTGTGTGAAAATTTGCAAAAAAGTTGATGGAAAGCAATTTTACAATATTGTGAACACAAAATGGATCTGAAGGTCATTCCATTGTTGGCCATAGTAGGTAAAATCCAACCTAGAGAGGTGTGAGAATGAGACAGGGAACAAAAACATTCAAGGCCCTAAACCGTCTATTGTCACCCTGAAGGAGGGGACTTTTGCCTGTTTTTGTGTGAAAATTTGCGTAAATTTTGATGGAGAGCAATTCTACGCTATTGTGAACACACAAAATGGATCTGAAGGGCTT
The DNA here is from genome assembly GCF_062004578.1 of Staurois parvus. Taxonomy (NCBI): domain Eukaryota; kingdom Metazoa; phylum Chordata; class Amphibia; order Anura; family Ranidae; genus Staurois; species Staurois parvus. The sequence continues at coordinate 234,970 of NW_028318545.1, forward strand.
TCCATTGTTGGCCATAGTAGGTAAAATCCAACCTAGAGAGGTGTGAGAATGAGACAGGGAACAACAACATTCAAGGCCTTAAACCGTCTATTGTCACCCTGAAGGAGGTGACTTTTGCCTGTTTTTCTGTGAAAATTTGTAAAAATGTTGATAGAAAGCAATTCTACGATATTGTGAACACAAAATGGGTCTGAAGGTCATTCCATTGTTGGCCATAGTAGGTAAGATCCAACCTAGAGAGGTGTGTGAATGAGACAGGGAACAACAACATTCAATGCCTTAAACCTCTATTGTCACCCTGAAAGAGGGGACTTTTGCAGGTATTTGTGTGAAAATTTACATAAATTGTGATGGAGAGCAATTCTAAGCTATTGTGAACACAAAATGGGTCTGAAGGGCTTTCCATTGTTGGCCATAGTAGGTAAAATCCAACCTAGAGAGGTGTGAGAATGAGACAGGGAACAAAAACATTCAACACCATAAACCATCTATTGTCACTCTTAACCACTTGAGCCCCAGAGGATTTACCCCCCTTAATGACCAGGCCTTTTTTTGCTGTTTGGCGCTGCACTAATTCAAATGATAATTGCGCGGTCATGCAATGCTGTACCCAAACAAAATTTACGTCCTTTTTTTCACACAAATAGAGCTTTCTTTTGGTGGTATTTGATCACCTGTGCGCTTTTTATTTTTTGCGCTATAAACAAAAAAACCACAAAAATTTTGAAAAAAACCAATATTTTCTACTTTCAGCTATAAAAAATATATCGTAAACTCAAAGTTAGTCATAAATTTAAGCCAAAATGTATTCTGCTCCATGTTTTTGGTAAAAAAAATCCCAATAAGTGTATATTGATTGCTTTGTGTGAAAGTTATAGCGTCTACAAACTATGGTATAGATACTGTAATTTATGCCTTTTTTTGCTATACAGCGCTGCACTAACTCAAATGATAATTGCGCGGTCATGCAATGCTGCACCCAAACGAAAATTACGTCCTTTTTTTCACACAAATAGAGCTTTCTTTTGGTGGTATTTGATCACCTGTGCGCTTTTTATTTTTTGCGCTATAAACAAAAAAACCACAAAAATTTTGAAAAAAAACAATATTTTCTACTTTCAGCTATAAAAAATATATCGTAAACTCAAAGTTAGTCATAAATTTAAGCCAAAATGTATTCTGCTCCATGTTTTTGGTAAAAAAAATCCCGTGCATTAGCGGGCAAACTGGCGCTATCTAGGAGGGGCGCTAACACTATCGGAAGTCACCAGTGACACTAATACAGTGATCAGTAAAAATCTGTTCACTGTAATCAATGACACTGGTGACAGGGCAGTGAAGGGGTTAACTGGGGGGGGGGCGATCAAGGGGTTAAATGGGATTTCTGGTGCACTAGCGGGCAAACTGGCGCTATCTGGGAGGGGCGCTAACACTATCGGAAGTCGCCAGCGACACTGATACAGTGATCAGTAAAAATTGGTTCACTGATCAGTGACACTGGTGACAGGGCAGTGAAGGGGTTAACTGGGGGGGGGGGATTAAGGGGTTAAATGGGATTACTGGTGTACTAGCGGGCAAACTGGCGCTATCTGGGAGGGGTGCTAACACTATCGGAAGTCGCCAGCGACACTGATACAGTGATCAGTAAAAATTGGTTCACTGATCAGTGACACTGGTGACAGGGCAGTGCAGGGGTTAACTGGGGGGGGCGATCAAGGGGTTAAACGGGATTACTGGTGTACTGGCGGGCAAACTGGCGCTATCTGGGAGGGGCGCTAACTCTATCGGAAGTCGCCAGCGACACTGATACAGTGATCAGTAAAAATTGGTTCACTGATCAGTGACACTGGGTGACAGGGCAGTGAAGGGGTTAACTGGAGGGGGGGGGCGATCAAGGGGTTAAACGGGATTACTGGTGTACTGGCGGGCAATCTGGCGCTATCTGGGAGGGGCGCTAACTCTATCGAAAGTCGCCAGCGACACTGATCAGTAAAAATCGCTTCACTGATCAGTAACACTGGTGACAGGGCAGTGAAGGGTTAACTGGAGGGGGGGGGCAATCAGGGGGTTAAATGTGTCCTAGAGTGTTCTAACTGTAGTGTAGTGCTTGTGTACTCACTTTTTGGATGTCTTCTTCTCTGTCTGGAACGGAATGTGTCCAGGCAGAGAAGAATGACATCATATCCTGCCCTGTGTATGTCAACACAGGACAGGATAGGACAGGGACCGATCATGTGATTTCAGCCAGAAATCACTGGCTGAAATCTAATGATTGATCCCTCCTGGATCAAATAGTGTCACCCGCGGGTCGGCGGGAGCGCGCGCGCGCGCCCCCTGCCGGCGAAAGTGTCGGGAGCGCGGAACCCGTTTTTAAACGTGGTTTTGTGCTCCACTGCCGCCCTGCACACGTATATACACAGTGGCAGGGCGGCAAGCGGTTAAGGAGGAGACTTTTGCCGGTATTTGTGTGAAAATTTGCAAAAATGTTGATGGAAAGCAATTCCACGCTATTGTGAATGCAAAATGGGTCTGAAGGGCTTTCCATTGTTGGCCATAATAGGTAATATCCAACCTAGAGAGGTGTGAGAATGAGACAGGGAACAAAAACATTCAACTCTGTAAACCGTCTATTGTCACCCTGAAGGAGGGGACTTTTGCCTGTTTTTGTGTGAAAATTTGCGTAAATTTTGATGGAAAGCAATTCTACGCTATTGTGAACACAAAAAGGTCTGAAGGTCTTTCCATTGTTGGCCATAGTAGGTAAGATCCAACCTAGAAAGTTGTGAGAATGAGACAGGGAACAACAACATTCAAGGCCTTAAACCATCTATTGTCACCCTGAAGGAGAGGACTTTAGCAGGTATTTGTGTGAAAATTTACATAAATTTTGATGGAGAGCAATTCTATGCTATTGTGAACACAAAATGTGTCTGAAGGGCTTTCCATTGTTGGCCATAATAGGTAAAATCCAACCTAGAGAGGTGTGAGAATGAGACAGGGAACAACAACATTCAATGCCTTAAACCTCTATTGTCACCCTGAAGGAGGGGACTTTTGGCTGTTTTTCTGTGAAAATTTGTAAAAATGTTGATAGAAAGCAATTCTACGATATTGTGAACACAAAATGGGTCTGAAGGTCATTCCATTGTTGGCCATAGTAGGTAAGATCCAACCTAGAGAGGTGTGTGAATGAGACAGGGAACAACAACATTCAATGCCTTAAACCTCTATTGTCACCCTGAAAGAGGGGACTTTTGCAGGTATTTGTGTGAAAATTTACATAAATTGTGATGGAGAGCAATTCTAAGCTATTGTGAACACAAAATGGGTCTGAAGGGCTTTCCATTGTTGGCCATAACAGGTAAGATCCAACCTAGAGAGGTGTGAGAATGAGACAGGGAACAAAAACATTCAACACCATAAACCATCTATTGTCACTCTTAAGGAGGAGACTTTTGCCGGTATTTGTGTGAAAATTTGCAAAAATGTTGATGGAGAGCAATTCTACGCTATTGTGAACACAAAATGGGTCTGAAGGGCTTTCCATTGTTGGCCATAATAGGTAAGATCCAACCTAGAGAGGTGTGAGAATGAGACAGGGAACAACTTTCAATGCTGTAAACCATCTATTGTCACCCTGAAGGAGGGGACTTTTGCCTGTTTTTGTGTGAAAATTTGTGTAAATTTTGATGGAAAGGAATTCTACGCTATTATGAACATAAAATGGGTCTGAAGGTCTTTCCATTGTTGACCTAGAGAAGTGTGAGAATGAGACAGGGAACAAAAACATTCAACTCAGTAAACCATCTATTGATACCCTGAAGGAGGGGACTTTTGCCTGTTTTTGTGTGAAAATTTGCGTAAATTTTGATGGAAAGCAATTCTACGCTATTGTGAACACAAAAAGGTCTGAAGGTCTTTCCATTGTTGGCCATAGTAGGTAAAATCCAACCTAGAAAGTTGTGAGAATGAGACAGGGAACAACAACATTCAAGGCCCTAAACCATCTATTGTCACCCTGAAGGAGGGGACTTTAGCAGGTATTTGTGTGAAAATTTACATAAATTTTGATGGAGAGCAATTCTACGCTATTGTGAATACAAAATGGGTCTGAAGGGCTTTCCATTGTTGGCCATAATAGGTAAGATCCAACCTAGAAAGGTGTGAGAATGAGACAGGGAACAATTTTCAATGCTGTAAACCGTCTATTGTCACCCTGAAGGAGGGGACTTTTGCCGGTATTTGTGTGAAAATTTGTGTAAATTTTGATGGAAAGCAATGCTATGCTATTGTGAACATAAAATGGGTCTGAAGGTGTTTCCATTGTTGACCTAGAGAGGTGTGAGAATGAGACAGGGAACAAAAACATTCAACTCAGTAAACCATCTATTGTTACCCTGAAGGAGGGGACTTTTGCCTGTTTTTGTGTGAAAATTTGCGTAAATTTGATGGAAAGCAATTCTACGCTATTGTGAACACACAAAAAGGTTTGAAGGTCTTTCCATTGTTGGCCATAATAGGTAAAATCCAACCTAGAGAGGTGTAGAATGAGACAGGGAACAACAACATTCAATGCCTTAAACCTCTATTGTCACCCTGAAGGAGGGGACTTTTGCAGGTATTTGTGTAAAAATTTACATAAATTTTGATGGAGAGCAATTCTACGCTATTGTGAACACAAAATAGGTCTGAAGGGCTTTCCATTGTTGGCAATAATAGGTAAAATCCAACCTAGAGAGGTGTGAGAATGAGACAGGGGACAAAAACATTCAACGCCGTAAACTGTCTATTGTCACCCTTAAAGAGGGGACTTTTGCCTGTTTTTGTGTGAAAATTTGCGTAAATTTTGATGGAAAGCAATTCTACAATAACATAAGGCAAAGACAACTTGAAATAAAGGTGTGTATAGACATGACCCAAATTTTTTGCACATGTTACGGTTTAGGGCAGCCGATCCATTCCAGTGGACTGCCCTGTGCACGTAAAATGTGCCCCAACATGCAGAGAAAAGTGCGGCCCTTTAGCAGCTACACATGGGCAATCTACCCGAATTTTTATGGGCACCAGACTGATGGGTAACGCAGCACCAGGCAGTTTGGTGAAGAGCAATTTTTTAAAAAGGGTCAGGAACTTCTTTTCCCGCTTTTCTCATGGGTAGGGCAGCCCATTGAATTGAACGGCCTGCCCCACGCACGACATGCAGCTGCACAGATCTGAACGAAAAGTTAAAGTGGAGCTCCGCCCAAAAAGGGGAAGTTCCACGTTAACGACTCGTCCTCCCAGCACGGTGTGCTCTGTGGTAACAAGTGCAATTTTGCATGCATCTATGCACAGTACTTGGTGTGAACAAGCCCTCGGTCCTTTTATATGCGCAGCTTTCATGAAAATAATCCCTGGTGATCCCGCCATTAGAGTCCTTGTTCAGGCACTTCCTGTAATAGGGTGACAACGCTCTGCCCCTGTCTACCAATTGCACACGCTATAAAGCAACTATGCCGATGCTTGATTCAGGCACGGTCCACTGTTGTCACCATCAGGAGAAGAAAGAATACCAGGGTTTTTCTCCCCTGAAATTTTGGCAAAAGCATGGCTCTGATGAAGCCAGGTGACGAAACGCGTTAGTATGGACTTGCCAATACAGACTACAATCGGCCACTTCAACACACATTACACCAACTTGGCCCATTGTTACCACCAGGATGAGCAAGAAGAGAGTTTTTGTTCTCCTCAAAATTTTGGTAAAAGCATGGCTCTGATGAAGGCCGGGTGATGAAACACGTCAGTAGGGGCTTACCAGTAGAGTCTATAGTTGACCATTTCAACACACATTACACAAATTTAGCCCATTGTTACCATCAGGATGAGCAAGAATGAGTTGTTCCCCCCTGAAATTTTGGCAACGGGATGAGCAAGACTGAGAGGTTTGTTTTCCCCGAAATTTTGGTAAAAGCATGGCTCTGATGAATCCCAGGTGACGAAACGCGTTAGTATGGACTTGCCAATACAGACTACAATTGGCCATTTCAACACACATTACACAAGCTTGGCTCACTGTTACCATCAGGATGAGCTAGACTGAGAGTTTTGTTTTCCCCGAAATTTTGGTAAAAGCATGGCTCTGATGAAGGCCGGGTGACGAAACGCGTCAGTTTTGGGATTACCAATACAGACTACAATCACAGCGCGCACCAGGCCGCTCCTTCCCCCTCGCTTTGTGCTTGGGAAAAAAAAAAGAAAAAGCGACACGTAACGCGGAGGGATGGTGAGCGGCGGCGCACATTAAAGGCCTCGTCTTTCCGAATGCAGGAAAAGGATCCAATTATATTCTATGTATTCCTGAACGCGGCATCCGCTTTATGACACCAAAGAAGAAAAAAGCTACAAGATCAGCAAATTCCTCCAACACCTCCCGTAAATGGATTTATTGGTGTCACCGCCGGGATACAAAGACGTGATAAAGTGATTGACGTATCGCAAGTGTCGCAATCAGGACTGCGGAGGATACATTTCATGGAAGGTCCCCTTATGCTGCAGCCCTAACACCCCCCCCCCCATAATAATAAAAAAAAAATGCTCAATGAAAGCCACAAAACAATTAAATATTGAAAGAAAAATGTAACCGAATAAAAAACAAACCTATTTAACAATAACTTAATGATACATAATAATCTATATGTTATTATATATTATATTTATTATTTAACTATTCAATAATATATATTTTATTAATAATAATAATAATAATAATAATAATATATTATTTCTTTATACTTAAATATTATAAAATATGAAATGATGTATATATTAATATTTACTATCCATTTATTTTATATATATATATATATTTTTTTTTTTTTTTACTTAATAATTATAACATATAATATAATGTATATTTACTATACAATTATATATATATATATATATATATATATATATATATGTATATATATGTATATATATTTCTACTTAATAATGATAAAATACAAAATATTGTATATATTATTATTTATTATCCAATTCTAATATATATTATATATATATATATATATATATATATATATATATATGCAGATAGATAGCATATATTATTAATTATCCAATATAAAATAATTATGGTCACATTAAAGGTGGAAAAAGTTCTGAAATCATTTATTCTTGTCTCGTATGTATATATATATATATATATAACATTTTATTAAATAATATATATTATTAAATATATAAATATAGAATAAATTATATATGAATATGTATTATCCAATTAGTAAATAATATGTATTTTAATAACATTCAATTATTTTTAAACAATATATATAATTTTAGTGACTGGCTTTGCAAAAAAAAAAAAAGATGGTTTCCTTTTGCCTTATAATAGTCCTTTTTTTTATCATTATAAGAGGGTGTGCACACTTATGCAATTGCATTATTTTAGATTCTTATGTTTACCCTCCCAAAGATTTCAGTTTGTTTTTTGACTGAGATGTACAGTTTATAGGTCACATTAAAGGTGGAAAAAAGGTTCTGAAATTAT
>NW_028318545.1:247500-327776 GCF_062004578.1 Staurois parvus
TTACGTTGACATCTTTGACCGAACCTGGACCAAATCTGGTCTTGACCAACTAGAACCATTACTGCAGGATCCCTGGTTGCTTTTTCATTATGTTCCTTTGACGTTATTGAACAAACATGGAACCAAACCTGGTCTTGTCCAACTAGAACCATCACCGCAGGATCCCTGGTTGCTTTGCCATCATGTTCCTTTGACGTCATTGACCAGAGATGGACCAAACCTCATCTTGACCAACTAGAACCATCACCGCAGGATCCCTGGTTGCTTTGCCATCATGTTCCTTTGATGTCATTGACCAAATATGGAACCAAACCTGGTCTTGGCCAACTAGAACCAGAGAAAAAAACAGAAATTATAAATAAAATATTTTAAAACATATGCCGTAATTTTTTGGTTGGTCAAATCATATTTGGTCAATGATATCACCCCAGGACCCCTGGTTGCTTTGTCATCATGTTACGTTGACATCTTTGACCGAACCTGGACCAAACCTGGTCTTGACCAACTAGAACCATTACTGCAGGATCCCTGGTTGCTTTTTCATCATGTTCCTTTGACGTTATTGAACAAACATGGAACCAAACCTGGTCTTGACCAACTAGAACCATCACCGCAGGATCCCTGGTTGCTTTGCCATCATGTTCCTTTGACGTCATTGACCAGAGATGGACCAAACCTCATCTTGACCAACTAGAACCATCACCGCAGGATCCCTGGTTGCTTTGCCATCATGTTCCTTTGACATTATTGACCAAACATGGACTGAACATCATCTTGACCAACTAGAACCATCACCACAGGATCCCTGGTTGTTTTGCCATCATGTTCCTTTGATGTCATTGACCAAATATGGAACTAAACCTGGTCTTGCCCAACTAGAACCAGAGAAAAAAACAGAAATTATAAATAAAATATTTTAAAACATATGCCGTAATTTTTTGGTTGGTCAAATCATATTTGGTCAATGATATCACCCCAGGACCCCTGGTTGCTTTGTCATCATGTTACGTTGACATCTTTGACCGAACCTGGACCAAACCTGGTCTTGACCAACTAGAACCATTACTGCAGGATCCCTGGTTGCTTTTTCATCATGTTCCTTTGACGTTATTGAACAAACATGGAACCAAACCTGGTCTTGACCAACTAGAACCATCACCGCAGGATCCCTGGTTGCTTTGCCATCATGTTCCTTTGACGTCATTGACCAGAGATGGACCAAACCTCATCTTGACCAACTAGAACCATCACCGCAGGATCCCTGGTTGCTTTGCCATCATGTTCCTTTGACATTATTGACCAAACATGGACTGAACATCATCTTGACCAACTAGAACCATCACCACAGGATCCCTGGTTGTTTTGCCATCATGTTCCTTTGATGTCATTGACCAAATATGGAACTAAACCTGGTCTTGCCCAACTAGAACCAGAGAAAAAAACAGAAATTATAAATAAAATATTTTAAAACATATGCCGTAATTTTTTGGTTGGTCAAATCATATTTGGTCAATGATATCACCCCAGGACCCCTGGTTGCTTTGTCATCATGTTACGTTGACATCTTTGACCGAACCTGGACCAAACCTGGTCTTGACCAACTAGAACCATTACTGCAGGATCCCTGGTTGCTTTTTCATCATGTTCCTTTGACGTTATTGAACAAACATGGAACCAAACCTGGTCTTGACCAACTAGAACCATCACCGCAGGATCCCTGGTTGCTTTGCCATCATGTTCCTTTGACGTCATTGACCAGAGATGGACCAAACCTCATCTTGACCAACTAGAACCATCACCGCAGGATCCCTGGTTGCTTTGCCATCATGTTCCTTTGACATTATTGACCAAACATGGACTGAACATCATCTTGACCAACTAGAACCATCACCACAGGATCCCTGGTTACTTTGCCATCATGTTCCTTTGATGTCATTGACCAAACATGGAACCAAACCTGGTCTTGGCCAACTAGAACCAGAGAAAAAAAACAGAAATTATAAATAAAATATTTTAAAACATATGCCTTACTTTTTTGGTTGGGCAAATTATATTTGGTCAATGATATCACCCCAGGACCCCTGGTTGCTTTGTCATCATGTTCCTTTGATATCATTGACCGAACCTGGACCAAATCTGGTCTTGACCAACTAGAACCAGAGAAAGAACTAAAAAGCATAAATAACAGTCCTGCTGTAAGTCGCTGATTGCCGCCATTACTAGCAAAAATATAGTATATAAAAATATAATAATATAGTAAAAAAAAAATCCCAGTATCTGTACCATCCTTTGTAGAATGGTAGTAGTATTTTAAAAAATATTATTCATATATTTTGTAATAAAAACGCATTTCTACAGATATATATATATATACACAGTATATGAAACAGGATGGGTAGGCTGGATAAAAAAAAAAGCCCGGGAAAGGAAGCACACAGCAATCAACCCCTTCCTGCCCATATGAAAGAAAAATATATTTTAAATATATTTTTAAAATATTCTTCCCAAATATATTGACATATATTTGAAATGCTACAATTTTGGCCGTATTTAATATATTAAAAAAAATATATATATTATATATATATATATATATATATATATATATACACTGTATGTTGAAATGCATTTTTATTACAAAATATCTAAAAAATATTTTTAAAAATACATTTCAAATATACTGAAGGCCTTTAAAAATACAAATCTGAATTTTTGGAATGCATGTGCAATTATATGTAAAAAATATATGTTAAAATGACTTTTTTATATGTTAAAAAAAATCAGAAGAATGTGTTTTAAAAAAATATATTTAAAAAAACATTTTTTCATAAATTTTCGTAATATATAAAATACGCATTTCAACATGCAGTATGTGTATATATATATATGTGTGTGTTTGTTTTATATATATATATATATATATATATATATATATATATATGTATATGTATATATATATATAATTTGTTTTTTAATATATTGAATATGGGCACAATTGCAGTATTTCAAATATATGTCAATATATTTGGGAAGAATATTTTTTAAATATATTTCAAATATATTAAAAAAAATATTTTTCATATATTTTCAAATATATAAAATACACTTTTCAACATGCAGTGTGTTTGTGTATGTATATATATATATATATATATTTATATATTATTTTTTTTTTTTTTTAAATATATTGAATACGGGCAAAACTGCAGTATTTCAAATTTTTTTTTAAATATATTTTTTTAAAATACATTCTTCAGATTTTTTTTAACATATAAAAAAGTAATTTTAACATACACTATTTACGTATAATTGTACATGCATTCCAAAAATGCAGATTTGTATTTTTAAAGACATACAGTATATTTGAAATGTATTTTTGAAAATATTTTTCATATATTTTGTAATAAAAGCACATTTCAACATGCAGTGTATATATATATATATATATTTTTTTTTTAATATATTGAATATGGGCAAAATTGTAGCATTTCAAATATACGTTAATATATTTGGGAAGAATATTTTTAAAATATATTTCAAATATATTTTTCTTCCATGTGGGAATGTCCGCTGTAAGTCGCTGATTGCCGCCATTACAAAAAATCCTGGTATATATACCACCCTTTGTAGACGCTATAACTTTCACGTACACCAATTAATTTACACGTATCAGGATTTTTTATAGCACAAAAAAATTTTGGTCTCAATTTATGATGAAATTTGATATTTTATTTTCCAATTTATTTATTTTTATTTTTTTACTGGATATTATAGCAAAAAATCGAAAAAATAAAGTCGAAAAAATAAAGAAAAAAATAAAGAAAAAAAAAGAGTCGAAAAAAAAAAAAATATATATATATATTTTTTTTAAATGGCCGGTCTTTTTTTGTTTATAGCGCAAAAAAAAAAAAAATCAAATACCACCGAAAGAAAGCTCCATTTGTGGGGAGAAAAAAAAGGATGTAAATTTCACACGGGTGCAGCGTTGCATGACCGCGCAATTGTCAGTTAAAGCGACGTAGCGCTGTAACGGCAAAAAATGGTCCGATCAGGAAGGGGTGGTGGTGGTGGAATCCTCAGGAGGGCGAGGGGTTAAACCAAAAGAGTTCCCGCGACACCCTTTTTTTTTTGGGGGGGGGGTACAAACAAGGCGATAGGGGAAAAACAAAACCTCGTTATTCAGCAAAACCGTTTTCCTCTGTCGCGCTCTTTGGCTCCCGAAGCGTTTTCCTCCGGCCCCGTTTCATGTTGTTTCTCCTTCTGGTTGATGGTACTTTGGGGCCCCGTAGCGTGACAATGGGATCGGAGGGAGGCATTCCACAATCGGAGCGCAGAGAATTACCGCGTACTGAAGAACGAGCCGAGCACGTTGTTGTCGAGTTAATGTTCGATGATAATGGCGGCGAGGATGCCTGGAGGAGTGCTAGAAGGGAAAATAAAAGGCAAACAGATGGACGCGCACAGAAAGCAACACTCCGGAACAGAGGAGGACGATTCTGCTGCACTTTGTGACACCTTTAGGTTATTTGTTGACTTCGCCTCCGTAAATCGGCTCTCTTTCGGTTTAAAGCCGAACTTCTTTAACCTCCTCCCCCTCCAGAGGATTCCGCCCCCCCCCCATTCCCGACCAGGCCATTGCGCGGTCGTGCCACGCTGTACATTAATGAAATTTACGCCCTTTCCCCCCACAAATGGAGGCTGGCAATCACAGAGGTCAGACATTTCCTGGAGTTGGCCCCCAGGTTCGCACACATCTCAGGAGGGATTTTGGCCCACTCCTCTTGGCAGATCCTCTCCAAGTCATTAAGGTTTGGTGGCTGACGTTTGGCAACTCGAACTTTCAGCTCCCTCCACAGATTTTCAATCGGATTAAGGTCTGGAGACTGGCTAGGCCACTCCAGGACCTTAATGTGCTTCTTCTTGAACCACTCCTTTGTTGCCATGGCTGTGTGTTTTGGGTCATGCTGGAACACCCATCCACGACCCATTTTCAATGCCCTGGCTGAGGGAAGAAGGTTCTCACCCAAGATTTGATGGTACATTGCCCCGTCCATCGTCCCTTTGATGTGGTGCAGTTGTCCTGTCCCCTTAGCAGAAAAACACCCCAAAGCAGAATTTTCCACCACCATGTTTGGCAGTTGGGATGGTGTTCTTGGGGTCATAGGCAGCATTCCTCCTCCTCCAAACACGGCGAGTTGAGTTGATGCCAAAGAGCTCGATTTTGGTCTCATCTGGCCACAACACGTTCAACCAGGGCTTTTGGCCCACTCCTCTTGGCAGATCCTTGTTGGCCACCAGGTTTGCACACATCTCAGGAGGGATTTTGGCCCACTCCTCTTGGAAGATCCTTGTTGGCCACCAGGTTTGCACACATCTCAGGAGGGATTTTGGCCCACTCCTCTTGGCAGATCCTTGTTGGCCACCAGGTTTGCACACATCTCAGGAGGGATTTTGGCCCGCTCCTCTTGGCAGATCCTTGTTGGCCCCCAGGTTTGCACACATCTCAGGAGGGATTTTGGCCCACTCCTCTTGGCAGATCCTCTCCAAGTCATTAAGGATTGGTGGCTGACGTTTGGCAACTCGAACTTTCAGCTCCCTCCACAGATTTTCAATTGGATGAAGGTCTGGAGACTGGCTAGGCCACTGCAGGACCTTAATGTGCTTCTTCTTGAGCTGCTCCTTTGTTGCCTTGGCCGTCTGTTTTGGGTCATTGTCATGCTGGAACACCCATCCACCACCCATTTTCAATGCCCTGGCTGAGGGAAGAAGGTTCTCACCCAAGATTTGATGGTACATTGCCTCGCCCATCGTCCCTTTGATGCGGTGCAGTTGTCTTGTCCCCTTAGCAGAAAAACACCCCCAAAGCAGAATGTTTCCACCACCATGTTTGACAGTTGGGACGGTGTTCTTGGGGTCACAGGCAGCATTCCTCCTCCTCCAAACATGGCGAGTTGAGTTGATGCCAAAGAGCTCGATTTTGGTCTCATTTGACCACAACAGGGATTTTAGCCCACTCTTCTTGGCAGATCCTTGTTGGCCACCAGGTTTGCACACATCTCAGAAGGGATTTTGGCCCACTCCTCTTGGCAGATCCTCTCCAAGTCATTAAGGTTTGGTGGCTGACGTTTGGCAACTCGAACTTTCAACTCCCTCCACAGATTTTCAAACGGATTAAGGTCTGGAGACTGGCTAGGCCACTGCAGGACCTTAATGTGCTTCTTGAGCCGCTCCTTTGTTGCCTTGGCCTTGTGTCTTGTCACCGTCTATGAGCTTGTTGGACATCCTATTCTAAAACCATGGCATCCTTTGTGGCCACAACACCCTCCACTCTTCTGGGCATTCTTTTCCGCAAGACTTTGGAGGGCATCTGCGGAAATTTGTGCCCATTTTGTAAGGTCAGGTACTGATGTTGGATGAGAAGACCTGGCTCCCATGACGACCTAACAAGTACAGATGAACGTAGCTAACTCCTACCAACTATACCATGTCCTGGATAAATGAAAACCTTCAGATTTTGATCTTGAAGGTCTCACCACATAGGCTTGTTTGGACCTAATATTAATTCTAGTCAAAGAATTATCCAAAAGGAACGATGTTTTTCAGCTTTTGGAGATAAAAAAAAAAAATAAACCTCTCACGGAAACTTCACCAGCAACGAGATTTTATACACTAGACACAATTCTTCTTCCCTGTCTCAGCGGACTTTATCTAATTTCCATGCTGTAGTCACTCAGTCACACTCTGGGACCAATAATCAGAATCCAATTAACCCGACAATATGTCACTGAACTGTGGGAGAAAAGTGGAGCGCGGGAGGAACGTCAAACGAGCTCAGGGAAATCTACAGACAAGTTTTAAAACGACAAGAATGGGTCCCAGCACGGCATTTAAATCTACCGAGCCAAAAAAATGCCGACCTAGAAATCTTCGAACGTGTGTAGATACGCAGTAATAGTCATGCCTGGGTCTCACATGTATACCTTTAGCTACACGTTCAGGTATTTACGTCCCAGTGCAGGTAATCCCCCAAAAATATCAGGACCACACTTTACATAGGTGCCCTGTAGGATGGGTATTTTACGGGGTTAACCATGTGGGGGGGGGGGGTGTAGGCAGTCAATACACGGAGTCTGGTTGTAGAAAAACTTGAAACTTCTATTAGGCAGAATGCCAACCTTGAAAACACCCAACAAAATGGTCAACAAATACCCAAAAATGCCAACAAGAGGAAGATAACTCACAGTTCAAAGTAGTCACGGATGTGGCTGTATGAGGGGTGCCGACAGCGTCTGTTTAGAGGGTAAGGTGGGGCCTGGTCAGTCCGGTCCCAAGAGGGGAGACCTTTGACAGGTTAGCGAGTCCCTAGCCTTTCCCTCCTCGTCAGAAACCTTTCCTTACCACTAGTTGCTGGGGTCTCTTTCTCTACATTAGCCACAAATGGTCACTCCTGGTTCTTTCAGAAGCCCATGTGATGGGGACAATGCAGGAGCCCAATTGGGAAACATAGACAAAGGGGTTTCACCCTATAAAAGGACATTCCTTGAGCCTTGAGTTCTATATGCATCTAGTGGTGGCTACATGACACTTCTGATGGTGACACCAGTGGACCACGCCATGTCCATTGAAATGGTCACTCCTGGTCTCCTTCAGAAGCCCATGTGACAGGGTGACAATGCAAGAGCCCAATTGGGAAACATAGACAAAGGGGTTTCACCCTATAAAAGGACATTCCTTGAGCCTTGAGTTCTATATGCATCTAGTGGTGGCTACATGACACTTCTGATGGTGACACCAGTGGACCACGCCATGTCCATTGAAATGGTCACTCCTGGTCTCCTTCAGAAGCCCATGTGACAGGGTGACAATGCAAGAGCCCAATTGGGAAACATAGACAAAGGGGTTTCACCCTATAAAAGGACATTCCTTGAGCCTTGAGTTCTATATGCATCTAGTGGTGGCTACATGACACTTCTGATGGTGACACCAGTGGACCACGCCATGTCCATTGAAATGGTCACTCCTGGTCTCCTTCAGAAGCCCATGTGACAGGTTGACAATGCAGGAGCCCATTTGGGAAACATGGACAAAGAGGTGTCACCCTATAAAAGGACATTCCTTAAGCCTTGAGGTCCATATGCATCTAGTGGTGGCTACATCACACTTCTGATGGTGACACCAGTGGACCATGCCATATCCATTGAAATGGTCACTCCTGGTCTCCTTCAGAAGCCCATGTGACAGTGACAATACAGGAGCCCAATTGGGAGACATGGACAAAGGGGTGTCAGCCTATAAAAGGACATTCTTTGAACCTTGAGGTCCATATGCATCTAGTGGTGGCTACATGACACTTCTGATGGTGACACCAGTGGACCATGCCATGTCCATTGAAATGGTCTCTCCTGGTCTCCTTCAGAAGCCCATGTGGCAGGGTGACACTGCAGGAGCCCAATTGGGAGACATAGTTGTCACCCTATAAAAGGACATTCCTTTAGCCTTGAGGTCCACATGTATGTAGTGGTGACTACATGGCACTTCTCAGGGTGGGTTTCCTGATAGTGACAACAGTGGAACATGCCATCTGTGTTGAAACGGTCAAAAACCCTGGAGCAGGGGCTTAAATAGACCTTGCTGAGATGGCCACCACGGGTCACATGGCCGCAGCGTAGCCAACTGGAGCCAGGAATCCATAGAGAAACCATGTATCCCTTGGACTTCCTCTCCAGGCTTTGGTACCACTCTGGTCGAGCACCACATACAGTGGAGAAAACAGATTTACCTGCCTAAAAGTTTTGGCAAAAAGCATGTGAAACCACCTCCAAATGATGGAGTTCAGGTGTCTCCAGTGGAGGGTCCTGTTAATACTCATCAAATATCAAGACTGATGAAAGATCCATAGTCCTGCACTGGCTGTGAGGACACCAAGGGACAGTCCACTGCTGGAATGTAGGAGAGCAGAGGAGCAGGTAAGTAAAAGTGCTCTTCCCGTTCCAAAAACAGAAACAAGCTGTTAACTCTTGCAATGTGGGCGTCACGTACCTGGTAGAGGCCAAACGATGAGAAGGTTCTCTCTTACATCTCCTGTCCTGTTGTTCACCCAAGACTGAAGACGGGGTAGGACAGGTGTCATGTATCTGATAGGAAACTGAGAGGACGAGGTCGACCTCTCTTGTATCTCCAGCCTAGGCCCCACTGAAGGTAGAACAGAGGGTGCCAAAGGACAAGAGGAACACGAGCAGCAGGAGATGCAGGCTCGAATAACCTGGCTGGACATCTGGTCAGGAACAGAAGTCGTGCAGAGTGGGCCAGCTCAAGTTAAAGGAGCACTCCACATATAACACAGGTTCTGGGTTGTTAGAGCTCCCAGCAGACTTGAGACGGGAACATATAGTGTTGATTGGAGCTGGTGAAGATGACAGCCAGGCCAAGCACTCCAAGGCAACATGGAGCCAAATCAGAGACAAAATCAAGGTCACAGAGGTAGCCAAAGTCAGCAGCAGGCAGGCAACGCGGTACAGAAGAACAGGTAAATGATAGTCAAGGGCAGAGCCAAGGTCAGGAATGGGTAAGCAGGATCCAGGATCAGGCCAAGAACAACAAGTCAGCAAGAGAGGTCAATCACAAGATACAACCTGATACAGAAATGGCTGAAGACCAGAAATCCCTAAGCATGGGTATGAGCGTCCTTTAAATAGTCTGTCTGGTGCCAACAGGTACTGTGGCCGCGCGCATGTGCATGCATGTCTGTGTACATGTGTGTGCCTGGTAAACACTATATGCAAAATACTATGCACATGTCTGCACGTCAGCCACCTCACGGGGATTCCCTGACAACAAGACACAGGTGCCTGTAGGAAGCCCTGGCCAGCAGAAGAACTGGATTTTGCATTGAAGTCGAAGCTGAAGAGCAGGAACTTTGGCCAGATGTCATCACAGAGCTTACAGAAGCAGGAGGCAGGAACATGGTCAGACGGGCAGAAGTTGGCAGCCGTTAGGCAGCCAAGGTACAGATTTAGAAGACAAGATCATATATAGGAGCTAGGTTGAGGTTGAGCAGAAGATAAGCCAAAACAATAAACAAAATATGGAGTCAAGGGACTTCGCTGCTGCAGGAAATGGCTGGAGCTGCCAGTGAACGAGGAACTGCTGAAGCCACTGGAGCCGATGCCTCTGAAGCCACGACTGGAAAGCAGGAGCTCCAAACAGAGGCTCCTCCATGTACTCTACCTACTTACTAGGGCTACTAGGATACGTGTTTCGGGAGACACCATGCCTGTTGGTTAGGTGCAGCGTGGTCTGTTGGCAGTAATCACAAAGAGGCCCGGAGTACAGTAAACGTTATATTGAAGAACTTGAAGACAGTACAACAGCCCGGAGGGCAGCTCTCCCGGCCAGGAACTTACAGCCAGAGTCAGTGGTGGCCTCCAGAGGAATGATGGAACCATAGAGTGATCACAAAGAGGCCCAGAGTACAGTAACCGTTGTATTGAAGAACTTGAAGACAGTACAACAGCCCGGAGGGCAGCTCACCCGGCCAGGAACTTACAGTCAGAGCCAGTGGTAGTAGGCCAGAACTGAAGACAGCTCTAGCCAAGGGAGGCAGAATGTAGTTTGGCCAATCCAACCCAAGAAGGAGCTTGCAGAAGTCCTAAGCTTTCCCTACTCCTTCGGAACCTCTCCCTACTGCTAGCGCTGTCCCTGATAGACGGGTGAGTTCTCCCTACACTAGCCAAAACTTGAGGGCAGGGACTTAAAAAGGCTCTGAGTGACCCAGGATGGCCCCCAGGGTCACCTGGTTGCAACGTAGCCAACCAGAATGCTGCTCAATTGGAACGAAGGAACCACAGAGTAATCAGAAAGAGGCCCAGAGTACAGTAACCGTTGTATTGAAGAACCTGAAGACATCACAACAGCCCAGAGGGCAGCTCACCCAGCCAGGAACTTAGAGTTAGAGTCAGTGGTGGCCTCCAGGGGAATGATGGAATCATAGAGTAATCACAAAGAGGCCCAGAGAACAGTAACAGTTGTATTGAAGAACCTGAAGAAAGTACAACAGCCCGGAGGGCAGCTCACCTGGCCAAGAACTTACAGTCAGAGTTAGTGGTGGCCTCCAGGGGACCGAGGGAACCATAGAGTAATCACAAAGAGGCCCAGAGTACAGTAACCATTGTATTGAAGAACTTGAAGACAGTACAACAGCCCGGAGGGCAGCTCACCCAGCCAGGAACTTAGAGTTAGAGTCAGTGGTGGCCTCCAGGGGAATGATGGAACCATAGAGTAATCACAAAGAGGCCCAGAGTACAGTAACCGTTGTATTGAAGAACTTGCAGATATCACTTCTCGGCCTTTTGGCTAAGATCAAGTGAAGAACCTGAAGACAGTACAACAGCCCAATGGGCAGCTCACCTGGCCAGGAACTTACAGTCAGAGCCAGTGGTAGTAGGCCAGAACTGAAGACAGCTCTAGACAAGGGGGGCAGAATGTAGTCTGGCCAATCCAACCCAAGAAGGAGCTTGGAGAAGTTCTAAGCTTTCCCTACTCCTTCGGAACCTCTCCCTACTGCTAGCGCTGTCCCTGATAGACGGGTGAGTTCTCCCTACACTAGCCAAAACTTGAGGGCAGGGACTTAAAAAGGCTCTGAGTGACCCAAGATGGCTCTCAGGGTCACCTGGTTGCAACGTAGCCAACCAGAATGCTGCTCAATTGGACCGAGGGAACCATAGAGTAATCACAGAGAGGCCCGGAGTACAGTAACCGTTGTATTGAAGAACCTGAAGACATCACAACAGCCCGATGGGCAGCTCACCCAGCCAGGAACTTACAGTCAGAGTCAGTGGTGGCCTCCAGGGGAACGAAGGAACCATAATCACATAGAGGCTCAGAGTACAGTAACCGTTGTATTGAAGAACCTGAAGACATCACAACAGCCCGGAGGGCAGCTCACCCAGCCAGGAACTTAGAGTCAGAGTCAGTGGTGGCCTCCAGGGGAATGATGGAATCATAGAGTAATCACAAAGAGGCCCAGAGTACAGTAACCATTGTATTGAAGAACTTGCAGACAGTACAACAGCCCGGTGGGCAGCTCACCCGGCCTGGAACTTACAGTCAGAGTCAGTGGTGGCCTCCAGGGGACCGAGGGAACCATAGAGTAATCACAAAGAGGCCCAGAGAACAGTAAGCATTGTATTGAAGAACTTGCAGAGATCACTTCTCGGCCTTTTGGCTAAGATCAAGTGAAGAACCTGAAGACAGTACAACAGCCCAATGGGCAGCTCACCCGGCCAGGAACTTACAGTCAGAGCCAGTGGTAGTAGGCCAGAACTGAAGACAGCTCTAGCCAAGGGAGGCAGAATGTAGTCTGGCCAATCCAACCCAAGAAGGAGCTTGCAGAAGTTCTAAGCTTTCCCTACTCCTTCGGAACCTCTCCCTACTGTTGGCGCTGTCCCTGATAGACGGGTGAGTTCTCCCTACACTAGCCAAAACTTGAGGGCAGGGACTTAAAAAGGCTCTGAGTGACCCAAGATGGCTCTCAGGGTCACCTGGTTGCAACGTAGCCAACCAGAATGCTGCTCAATTGGACCGAGGGAACCATAGAGTAATCACAGAGAGGCCCGGAGTACAGTAACCGTTGTATTGAAGAACCTGAAGACATCACAACAGCCCGGAGGGCAGCTCACCCAGCCAGGAACTTAGAGTTAGAGTCAGTGGTGGCCTCCAGGGGAATGATGGAACCATAGAGTAATCACAAAGAGGCCCAGAGTACAGTAACCGTTGTATTGAAGAACTTGAAGACAGTACAACAGCCCAGAGGGCAGCTCACCCGGCCTGGAACTTACAGTCAGAGTCAGTGGTGGCCTCCAGGGGACCGAGGGAACCATAGAGTAATCACAAAGAGGCCCAGAGAACAGTAAGCATTGTATTGAAGAACTTGCAGAGATCACTTCTCGGCCTTTTGGCTAAGATCAAGTGAAGAACCTGAAGACAGTACAACAGCCCAATGGGCAGCTCACCCGGCCAGGAACTTACAGTCAGAGCCAGTGGTAGTAGGCCAGAACTGAAGACAGCTCTAGACAAGGGGGGCAGAATGTAGTCTGGCCAATCCAACCCAAGAAGGAGCTTGGAGAAGTTCTAAGCTTTCCCTACTCCTTCGGAACCTCTCCCTACTGCTGTCCGTGATAGACGGGTGAGCTCTCCCTACACTATCCACAACTTGAGGGCAGGGACTTAAAAAGGCTCTGCGTGACCCAAGATGGCCCCCAGGGTCACCTGGTTGCAACGTAGCCAACCGGCATCACAGAGCAACTAAGTTTCTCCCCTCCAGCTGCAGTGCTGCTCCAGACCAGTGAAGAAAACAAGACCGCAGCTGCCAACATCAATCAACGTCGGTGGAGGTCTTTTTCCTGGCGTTGGACTTCAACAAGCACTTAGCAGGGGAGGTAGACCGTGTCTGAGTCCCGGAGTCGCTCTTTAATAAACACGCACATCGACTTTCTGCCTAAGCTTTGTAAACTCTTCAAGAACAACAGATTTGGAAAAGCCGTATATCAGAATCGACGCCGTGTCTGACGCCTTGCCAAATCCGAAATTCATACAATGCTAATTCATATCCACGCCATTTAATTAGACGTAATTCATTACCATTTCATGAAATAATCTGCGCACTTTTCACCTAATACGTATAATCTAATTATAAAGCGCTCCGGGGACCGCGGACGAGCTTTTACTTCGACATGGCGGATCGGTTAATTACGCTTCACTCGCGAGGCACTTTGGCAGCTTAAGTCTCTTCGTTTTCTCAGCGAAGACCACATTTCGTGAGAGGATCAGAGAGGGTTCCAGAAATGATTAACTACGACTGAGGTCACGTGAGCGCTTCGGGAGCCCCCACCACCGCCCCCGCCACCGCCCCCACCACCGCCCCCACCACCGCCACCGAGGCTTCTACTTCCAGGAGGATGGAGGGTCACCGAGCAGAAAAACATTGTCCCAAATAAAAAGAAGATTTACAAACGTCTCCAAAAAATAAGACTCCATCCCCGTTCTCCATTGTAGGAACGTAGTAGAACCTGGTGGACTTCAAGGACCATAACCGTGTCCAGGTCCGGGCAGTCAGGGTCACGTTGGCTCTTTGTTCTATTTCATGGTCAACCGCTATCAACCCATCCCCCCATACTGAGGTGCTAGGTGTAACCCTGGATTCTGAACCAGGGGCCCCCGGGCAATAGGGGATCATGGGGCACTCAAAAATGCCTATGAAAAAGGTACCAGGGACATCTGATGGGGCCCCCTACTGACCCCGGGCCCTCGGGCAGTGCCGAGTTTCCAAATGGTCAGTCCGTCCCTGTTCTGAACTATCCTTTCAGGTCCACATCCAATCCTTGTCCAAATCACGCCGCCTCAACCTCTGCAACATCTCCAGAATACGCCCCCTACTGACCAATGACACCCCAAAGCTCCTAATTCACTCCCTGGTCATCTCTCACCTCGGCTACTGCAACTCCCTTCTCATTGGCCGACCTTTACATAGGCCACACCCCCTCCAGTCCATCATGAATACTGCTCCCAGACTCATCCACCTTACCAACCGTTCAGTGTCTGCTACCCCTCTCTGCCAATCCCTCCACTGACCTCCACTCAGTGTCCTCCACCCCTCTCTGGGAGGTTATTTCCTCAGTCTCCCCTCCCCCAGTGATCAGACTGTACATTGTAACTTTGTAGAAGGAGGAGGAGTCATTTCCTCAGTCCCCTCCCCCAGTGATCAGACTGTACATTGTAACTTTGTAGAAGGAGGAGTCATTTCCTCAGTCCCCTCCCCCAGTGATCAGACTGTACATTGTAACTTTGTAGAAGGAGGAGGAGTCATTTCCTCAGTCCCCTCCCCCAGTGATCAGACTGTACATTGTAACTTTGTAGAAGGAGGAGTCATTTCCTCAGTCCCCTCCCCCAGTGATCAGACTGTACATTGTAACTTTGTAGAAGGAGGAGGAGTCATTTCCTCAGTCCCCTCCCCCAGTGATCAGACTGTACATTGTAACTTTGTAGAAGGAGGAGTCATTTCCTCAGTCTCCTCCCCCAGTGATCAGACTGTACATTGTAACTTTGTAGAAGGAGGAGGAGTCATTTCCTCAGTCTCCTCCCCCAGTGATCAGACTGTACGTTGTAACTTTGTAGAAGGAGGAGGAGTCATTTCCTCAGTCTCCTCCCCCAGTGATCGTACTGTACATTGTAACTTTGTAGAAGGAGGAGGAGTCATTTCCTCAGTCTCCTCCCCCAGTGATCAGAATGTACATTGTAACATTGTAGAAGGAGGAGGAGTCATGTCCTCAGTCTCCCCTCCCCCAGTGATCAGACTTTACATTGTAACTTTGTAGAAGGAGGAGGAGTCATTTCCTCAGTCTCCCCTCCCCCAGTGATCAGACTGTACATTGTAACTTTGTAGAAGGAGGAGGAGTCATTTCCTCAGTCTCCTCCCCCAGTGATCAGACTGTACATTGTAACTTTGTAGAAGGGGGAGGAGTCATTTCCTCAGTCTCCTCCCCCAGTGATCAGACTGTACATTGTAACTTTGTAGAAGGAGGAGGAGTCATTTCCTCAGTCTCCCCTCCCCCAGTGATCAGACTGTACATTGTAACTTTGTAGAAGGGGGAGGAGTCATTTCCTCAGTCTCCTCCCCCAGTGATCAGACTGTACATTGTAACTTTGTAGAAGGGGGAGGAGTCATTTCCTCAGTCTCCTCCCACAGTGATCAGACTGTAGATTGTAACTTTGTAGAAGGGAGAGGAGTCATTTCCTCAGTCTCCCCCCACCCCAGTGATCAGACTGTACATTGTAACTTTGTAGAAGGAGGAGGAGGCATTTCCTTAGTCTCCTCCCCCAGTGATCAGACTGTACATCATAACTTTGTAGAAGGAGGAGGAGGCATTTCCTCAGTCTCCTCCCCCAGTGATCAGACTGTACATTGTAACTTTGTAGAAGGAGGAGGAGTCATTTCCTCAGTCTCCTCCCCCAGTGATCAGACTGTACATTGTAACATTGTAGAAGGAGGAGGAGTCATGTCCTCAGTCTCCCCTCCCCCAGTGATCAGACTTTACATTGTAACTTTGTAGAAGGAGGAGGAGTCATTTCTAGAGATGAGCGAAGAAATGAAAAATTCGATTCGGCTGATTCGGCGAATTCCAGTGTGAAATTCGATTCGATGCGAATTTCTCCGCTACGAAGATGACTTATTTAAAGGGTTTCTAGGCTTCAGAGAGCCTTTAAATTAGTGCAGAACACTGTACCTTTAATTTAAATGCCCTTGGAGATGAGGAAGGAGAAGGAGAAGGAGAAGGATGAGACGAAGGAGAAGGAGAAGGATGAGAAGAAGGAGAAGGAGAAGGATGAGAAGAAGGAGAAGGATGAGAAGAAGGAGAAGGATGAGAAGAAGGAGAAGGAGAAGGAGAAGGATGAGAAGAAGGAGAAGGAGAAGGATGAGAAGAAGGAGAAGGAGAAGGATGAGAAGAAGGAGAAGGATGAGAAGGAGAAGGATGAGAAGAAGAAGGATGAGAAGAAGGAGAAGGATGAGAAGAAGGAGAAGGAGAAGGATGAGAAGAAGGAGAAGGAGAAGGATGAGAAGAAAGAGAAGGATGAGAAGAAGAAGGATGAGAAGAAGGAGAAGGATGAGAAGAAGAAGGATGAGAAGAAGGAAAAGGATGAGAAGAAGAAGGATGAGAAGAAGGAGAAGGATGAGAAGAAGGAGAATGATGAGAAGAAGGAGAAGGATGATAAGAAGGAGAAGGAAGAGAAGAAGGAGAAGGAGAAGGATGAGAAGAAGGAGAAGGATGAGAAGAAGGAGAAGGATGAGAAGAAGGAGAAGGAGAAGGATGAGAAGAAGGAGAAGGATGAGAAGAAGAAGGATGAGAAGAAGGATGAGAAGAAGGAGGAGAAGGATGAGAAGAAGAAGGATGAGAAGAAGGAGAAGGATGAGAAGAAGGAGAATGATGAGAAGAAGGAGAAGGATGAGAAGAAGGAGAAGGATGAGAAGAAGGAGAAGGATGAGAAGAAGGAGAAGGATGAGAAGAAGGAGAAGGAGAAGGATGAGAAGAAAAAGGATGAGAAGAAGGAGAAGGAGAAGGATGAGAAGAAGGAGAAGGATGAGAAGGAGAAGGAGAAGGATGAGAAGAAGGAGAAGGAGAAGGATGAGAAGAAGGAGAAGGATGAGAAGAAGGAGAAGGATGAGAAGAAGGAGAAGGAGAAGCAGAAGAAGAAGGATGAGAAGAAGGAGAAGGAGAAGGATGAGAAGAAGGAGAAGGAGAAGGATGAGAAGAAGGAGAAGGATGAGAAGAAGGATGAGCAGAAGGAGAAGGATGAGAAGAAGGAGAAGGATGAGAAGAAGGAGAAGGATGAGAAGAAGGATGAGAAGAAGGATGAGAAGAAGGAGAAGGATGAGAAGAAGGACAGTTCTGTGACAGTTTCTGTCTATTTCTGACAGTTCTGGGACATTCACTCCATACAGCGGTTTCAACCGCTGTATGGAGGGAATGTCATAGAACTGTCAGAAATAGACTATTAATGACAGTTCTGGGACTGTCCTTCCATGCAGCGGTTGAAACATTGTATGTATTTGTTTCCATAAATGGATCCATTTATGGAAACAAATACATACAATGTTTCAACCGCTGCATGGAAGGACAGTCCCAGAACTGTCATTAATAGTCTATTTCTGACAGTTCCATGACATTCCCTCCATACAGCGGTTAAAACAGCTGTATGCAGTGAATGTCCCAGAACTGTCATAAATAGTCTATTTCTGACAGTTCTGGGACATTCACTCCATACAGCGGTTTCCGGCAAAAAGTGTATGTGCAGAGTTCCTCTATTCTGCAGATACACTTAGAGGAGCTCTGCAGATACACTTAGAGGAGCTCTGCACATACACTTTTTTCCGGTTTGGAATTATTCTTATTTTCATCCTACTTCTTCTTCTTCTTCTTCATCCTCATCCTCATCCTCTTCTTCTTCTGAGGATGAGGATGAGGATGAAGAAGAAGAAGAAGAAGAAGAAGTAGGATGAAAATAAGATTAATTCCAAGCCGGCAAAAAGTGTATGTGCAGAGCTCCTCTAAGTGTATCTGCAGAGCTCCTCTAAGTGTATCTGCAGAATAGAGGAACTCTGCACATACACTTTTTGCCGGCTTGGAATTATTCTTCTTTTCATCCTACTTCTTCTTCTTCTTTTTCTTCATCCTCATCCTCAGAAGATGAGGATGAGGAAGAAGAAGAAGAAGAAGAAGAAGAAGAAGAAGAAGAAGAAGAAGAAGAAGAAGAAGAAGAAGAAGAAGTATAATGAAAAGAAGAATAATTCCATGCCGGCAAAAAGTGTATGTGCAGAGTTCCTCTATTTCTGACAGTTCTCTCACAACTTCTTCACATGTACAGTGGTTGAAACATCTGTATCCTAAATGTAAACTAATAGATACAATGTTTCAACCGCTAAACATGTGTTCCTTCTGTCAGAGAACTGTCAGAAATAGCGGAGCTCACTGCAGGGACACTTTTGCCGGCTGATCGGGAAATGTTCGATTCGCGCACCCGAAGTAGGCAAAATTTCGGTTTCGACACGAATCGAATATTTCCTGAAATTCGACTCGAATTCCGGTTCGCCTAGTTCGATTCGCTCATCTCTAGTCATTTCCTCAGTCTCCCCTCCCCCAGTGATCAGACTGTACATTGTAACTTTATAGAAGGAGGAGGAGTCATTTCCTCAGTCTCCTCCCCCAGTGATCAGACTGTACATTGTAACTTTGTAGAAGGGGGAGGAGTCATTTCCTCAGTCTCCTCCCCCAGTGATCAGACTGTACATTGTAACTTTGTAGAAGGAGGAGGAGTCATTTCCTCAGTCTCCCCTCCCCCAGTGATCAGACTGTACATTGTAACTTTGTAGAAGGAGGAGGAGTCATTTCCTCAGTCTCCTCCCCCAGTGATCAGACTGTACATTGTAACTTTGTAGAAGGGGGAGGAGTCATTTCCTCAGTCTCCTCCCCCAGTGATCAGACTGTAGATTGTAACTTTGTAGAAGGGGGAGGAGTCATTTCCTCAGTCTCCTCCCCCAGTGATCAGACTGTACATCATAACTTTGTAGAAGGAGGAGGAGGCATTTCCTCAGTCTCCTCCCCCAGGGATCAGACTGTACATTGTAACTTTGTAGAAGGAGGAGGAGTCATTTTCTCAGTCTCCTCCCCCAGTGATCAGACTGTACATTGTAACTTTGTGAAGGGGAGGAGTCATTTCCTCAGTCTCCTCCCCCAGTGATCAGACTGTACATTGTAACTTTGTAGAAGGAGGAGGAGTCATTTCCTCAGTCTCCTCCCCCAGTGATCAGACTGTACATTGTAACTTTGTAGAAGGAGGAGGAGTCATTTCCTTAGTCTCCCCTCCCCCAGTGATCAGACTGTACATTGTAACTTTGTAGAAGGGGGAGGAGTCATTTCCTCAGTCTCCTCCCCCAGTGATCAGACTGTACATTGTAACTTTGTAGAAGGGGGAGGAGTCATTTCCTCAGTCTCCCCTCCCCCCAGTGATCAGACTGTACATTGTAACTTTGTAGAAGGGGGAGGAGTCATTTACTCAGTCTCCCCTCCCCCAGTGATCAGACTGTACATTGTAACTTTGTAGAAGGGGGAGGAGTCATTTACTCAGTTTCCCCTCCCCCAGTGATCAGACTGTACATTGTAACTTTGTAGAAGGGGGAGGAGTCATTTACTCAGTCTCCTCCCCCAGTGATCAGACTGTAACTTTGTAGCAAATCACAAGGTGAGAGGCAGCAGCAGGGGGCTGATCTGCGTCAGACATTTGTAAACACAGAATGTAAACGACTTGCCAGGACCCTGGATGATTCCAGAACAAAGATGGCGCCGTCAGGGGGAGTCCTGCCATCTCTGCGAAAGGTAACAATCACCTGGAAGTGCTGCGCACGACCTAACATGGCGGAGTCGCACGCCTGACCTTAGGTCCTCTTCCTACAGCCGGCTCTATGAGACGAGAGGAAGTATCTTTGGCTTTGAATGTTTTCTCCTCGTAGCACGCAGCTTTTTTTATGAGGTTCATTAATTTGGAGCAGCAGCCCCTCCCTGGTGCGGCGCGCGGCGGGATCCAGGTCCTCCCCAGCAGAATCTTATTTAATAGAGAGGAATAAACAATGTCAGGCGCGTTGTTTATGGGATGATGAAGGATGGGCTCTTCTCAGCACACCGATCCTTCATGTGCCACACAAACAACCCCCCACTCCTCCCGGAGACCCAGCCAAGCCCAGCTCTGCAGATATTGCTGGAAGAGGAAAATTGGGCGAACGCCTTCACGCCGAGGGCACTGAAAGTGAAGTGACCATCGATGGTGTCATTGGCACGGCATGGGTGGTGTCTTTGACAAAGCATGGGTGGTGTCTTTAGCACAGCATGGGTGGCGTCTTTGACAAAGCATGGGTGGTGTCATTGGCACGGCATGGGTGGCGTCTTTAGCACAGCATGGGTGGCGTCTTTGGCACGGCATGGGTGGCGTCTTTGGCACGGCATGGGTGGTGTCTTTGGCACGGCATGGGTGGTGTCTTTGGCAGAGCATGGGTGGTGTCTTTGGCACGGCATGGGTGGCGTCTTTGGCACAGCATGGGTGGCGTCTTTAGCACGGCATGGGTGGCGTCTTTGGCACGGCATGGGTGGCGTCTTTGGCACGGCATGGGTGGCGTCTTTGGCACGGCATGGGTGGTGTCTTTGGCAGAGCATGGGTGGTGTCTTTGGCACGGCATGGGTGGCGTCTTTGGCACAGCATGGGTGGCGTCTTTAGCACGGCATGGGTGGCGTCTTTGGCACGGCATGGGTGGCGTCTTTGGCACGGCATGGGTGGCGTCTTTGGCATGGCATGGGTGGTGTCTTTGGCATGGCATAGGTAGCATCTTTAGCACAGCATGGGTGGCATCTTTGGCACGGCATGGGTGGCGTCTTTGGCATGGCATGGGTGGCGTCTTTGGCACGGCATGGGTAGCATCTTTGGCACGGCATGGGTGGCGTCTTTGGCACGGCATGGGTAGCATCTTTGGCACGGCATGGGTGGCGTCTTTGGCACGGCATGGGTGGCGTCTTTGGCATGGCATGGGTGGCGTCTTTGGCACGGCATGGGTGGCGTCTTTGGCACAGCATGGGTGGCATCTTTGGCATGGCATGGGTGGCATCTTTGGCACAGCATGGGTGGCATCTTTGGCATGGCATGGGTGGCATCTTTGGCACAGCATGGGTGGCATCTTTGGCATGGCATGGGTGGCATCTTTGGCACAGCATGGGTGGCATCTTTGGCGCAGCATGGGTGGCATCTTTGGCATGGCATGGGTGGCGTCTTTGGCACAGCATGGGTGGCATCTTTGGCATGGCATGAGTGGCGTCTTTAGCACAGCATGGGTGGCGTCTTTGGCATGGCATGGGTGGCGTCTTTGGCATGGCATAGGTAGCATCTTTAGCACAGCATGGGTGGCATCTTTGGCATGGCATGGGTGGCGTCTTTGGCATGGCATGGGTAGCATCTTTGGCACGGCATGGGTAGCATCTTTGGCACAGCATGGGTGGCGTCTTTGGCACGGCATGGGTAGCATCTTTGGCACGGCATGGGTGGCGTCTTTGGCACGGCATGGGTGGCGTCTTTGGCATGGCATGGGTGGCGTCTTTGGCACGGCATGGGTGGCGTCTTTGGCACAGCATGGGTGGCATCTTTGGCACAGCATGGGTGGCATCTTTGGCACGGCATGGGTGGCATCTTTGGCACGGCATGGGTGGCATCTTTGGCATGGCATGGGTGGCATCTTTGGCACAGCATGGGTGGCATCTTTGGCACGGCATGGGTGGCATCTTTGGCACAGCATGGGTGGCATCTTTGGCACAGCATGGGTGGCATCTTTGGCATGGCATGGGTGGCATCTTTGGCATGGCATGGGTGGCATCTTTGGCACAGCATGGGTGGCATCTTTGGCACAGCATGGGTGGCATCTTTGGCACAGCATGGGTGGCATCTTTGGCATGGCATGGGTGGCGTCTTTGGCACAGCATGGGTGGCATCTTTGGCATGGCATGAGTGGCGTCTTTAGCACAGCATGGGTGGCGTCTTTGGCATGGCATGGGTGGCGTCTTTGGCATGGCATAGGTAGCATCTTTAGCACAGCATGGGTGGCATCTTTGGCATGGCATGGGTGGTGTCTTTGGCATGGCATGGGTAGCATCTTTGGCACGGCATGGGTAGCATCTTTGGCACGGCATGGGTGGCGTCTTTGGCACAGCATGGGTGGCATCTTTGGCACAGCATGGGTGGCATCTTTGGCACGGCATGGGTGGCATCTTTGGCACGGCATGGGTGGTGAATAGAATGTTATTAGACTTTTAAGAGCCAGGACAAGGGGTGGGCAGGTGGGGGATTCTCCTGGGCGTGGTGGATTTTTTTGGGGTTGTGCAAGAAGGGGGATATTTGGGGGGGGGGGGAGGATTCGCTAGGAGAGGAGATGGGAGGAGATTTGTGCTAGAAGGGGAAATTCAGCTCAAGGAACCCCTAACAACCTCTGGAGGAACCCTAGTTGAGAATGACTATTTTAAGGAATGATAGCTAACGTGTTTCAGGGGCTTAACCCTCATCATCGGGAATGGTGTAGGTCTCAGGGATGAGCCCCCGAGTGGCATTGGCCCCAGACATAGGCAGGTACCATCAAGTGGGAGGTCAATGAGATACAACTCAAGGAACCCCTAGCAACGTCTGGAGGAACCCTACTTGAGAATGGCATATATGAGGAATGATTTGCTAACATGTTTTAGGGGCCTACCCTCTTCGTCAGGGCCTCTGCAAGTGTCAGGTATAAGCCCCCAAGTGGCAGTGGTCCCTGACATAGGCAGGTACCATCAAGTGGGAGGTCAATGAGGCACAACTCAAGGAACCCTCAACAACCTCTGGAGGAACCTTAGTTAAGATATGACTGTTTTAAGGAGTGATAGCCAATGTGTTTCAGGACTTAACCCTCTTCGTCAGGGCTTGTGTAGGTGTCAGGGATGAGCCCACGAGTGGAATTGTTCCCAGACCTAGGCAAGTACCATCAAGTGGGAGGTCAATGAGGCACAGCTCAAGGAACCCCTAGCAACATCTGGAGGAACCCTAGCTGAGAATGGCATATATGAGAAATGATAGTTAATGTGTTTCAGGAGCCTAACCCTCTTCGTCAGGGCTTGTGCAGCTGTCAGGGATGAGCCCCGAGTGACATTGGCCCCAGACATAGGCAGGTACCATCAAGTGGGAGATCAATAAGACACAACTCAAGGAACCTTTAGCAACCTCTGGAAGAACTCTAGTTGAGAATGACATATTTAATGAATGATAGCTAACATGTTTCAGGGGTCTAACCCTCTTCCTCAGGGCTTGTGTAGGTGTGAGGGATAAGCCCCTAAGTGGCACTGGCCCCAGACATAGGCAGGTGCCATCAAGTGGGAGGTCAATGAGACACAGCTTAAGGAACCTCTTGCAACCTCTGGAGGAACCCTAGTTGAGAATGACTATTTTAAGGAATGATAGCCAACGTGTTTCAGGGGCTTAACCCTCTTCATTGGCGCTTGTGTAGGTGTCAGGGATGAGCCCCCGAGTGGTAGTGGACCAAGGCAGGTATCATCAAGTGGAAGGTCAATGAGATACATCTCATGGAACCCTTAGCAACATCTGGAGGAACCCTAGTTGAGAATGGCATATATGAGGATGATAGCTAACATTTTTTAAGGGCTTAACCCACTTCCCCAGGGCTTGTGTAGGTGTCAGGGATAAGCCCTCACATGGGGTTGGCCCCAGATAGAGATGAGCGAAGAAATGAAAAATTCGATTCGGCTGATTCGGCGAATTCCAGTGTGAAATTCGATTCGATGCGAATTTCTCCGCTACGAAGATGACTTATTTAAAGGGTTTCTAGGCTTCAGAGAGCCTTTAAATTAGTGCAGAACACTGTACCTTTAATTTAAATGCCCTTGGAGATGAGGAAGGAGAAGGAGAAGGAGAAGGATGAGACGAAGGAGAAGGAGAAGGATGAGAAGAAGGAGAAGGAGAAGGATGAGAAGAAGGAGAAGGATGAGAAGAAGGAGAAGGAGAAGGAGAAGGATGAGAAGAAGGAGAAGGAGAAGGATGAGAAGAAGGAGAAGGAGAAGGATGAGAAGAAGGAGAAGGATGAGAAGGAGAAGGATGAGAAGAAGAAGGATGAGAAGAAGGAGAAGGATGAGAAGAAGGAGAAGGAGAAGGATGAGAAGAAGGAGAAGGAGAAGGATGAGAAGAAAGAGAAGGATGAGAAGAAGAAGGATGAGAAGAAGGAGAAGGATGAGAAGAAGAAGGATGAGAAGAAGGAAAAGGATGAGAAGAAGAAGGATGAGAAGAAGGAGAAGGATGAGAAGAAGGAGAATGATGAGAAGAAGGAGAAGGATGATAAGAAGGAGAAGGAAGAGAAGAAGGAGAAGGAGAAGGATGAGAAGAAGGAGAAGGATGAGAAGAAGGAGAAGGATGAGAAGAAGGAGAAGGAGAAGGATGAGAAGAAGGAGAAGGATGAGAAGAAGAAGGATGAGAAGAAGGATGAGAAGAAGGAGGAGAAGGATGAGAAGAAGAAGGATGAGAAGAAGGAGAAGGATGAGAAGAAGGAGAATGATGAGAAGAAGGAGAAGGATGAGAAGAAGGAGAAGGATGAGAAGAAGGAGAAGGATGAGAAGAAGGAGAAGGATGAGAAGAAGGAGAAGGAGAAGGATGAGAAGAAAAAGGATGAGAAGAAGGAGAAGGAGAAGGATGAGAAGAAGGAGAAGGATGAGAAGGAGAAGGAGAAGGATGAGAAGAAGGAGAAGGAGAAGGATGAGAAGAAGGAGAAGGATGAGAAGAAGGAGAAGGATGAGAAGAAGGAGAAGGAGAAGCAGAAGAAGAAGGATGAGAAGAAGGAGAAGGAGAAGGATGAGAAGAAGGAGAAGGAGAAGGATGAGAAGAAGGAGAAGGATGAGAAGAAGGATGAGCAGAAGGAGAAGGATGAGAAGAAGGAGAAGGATGAGAAGAAGGAGAAGGATGAGAAGAAGGATGAGAAGAAGGATGAGAAGAAGGAGAAGGATGAGAAGAAGGACAGTTCTGTGACAGTTTCTGTCTATTTCTGACAGTTCTGGGACATTCACTCCATACAGCGGTTTCAACCGCTGTATGGAGGGAATGTCATAGAACTGTCAGAAATAGACTATTAATGACAGTTCTGGGACTGTCCTTCCATGCAGCGGTTGAAACATTGTATGTATTTGTTTCCATAAATGGATCCATTTATGGAAACAAATACATACAATGTTTCAACCGCTGCATGGAAGGACAGTCCCAGAACTGTCATTAATAGTCTATTTCTGACAGTTCCATGACATTCCCTCCATACAGCGGTTAAAACAGCTGTATGCAGTGAATGTCCCAGAACTGTCATAAATAGTCTATTTCTGACAGTTCTGGGACATTCACTCCATACAGCGGTTTCCGGCAAAAAGTGTATGTGCAGAGTTCCTCTATTCTGCAGATACACTTAGAGGAGCTCTGCAGATACACTTAGAGGAGCTCTGCACATACACTTTTTTCCGGTTTGGAATTATTCTTATTTTCATCCTACTTCTTCTTCTTCTTCTTCATCCTCATCCTCATCCTCTTCTTCTTCTGAGGATGAGGATGAGGATGAAGAAGAAGAAGAAGAAGAAGAAGTAGGATGAAAATAAGATTAATTCCAAGCCGGCAAAAAGTGTATGTGCAGAGCTCCTCTAAGTGTATCTGCAGAGCTCCTCTAAGTGTATCTGCAGAATAGAGGAACTCTGCACATACACTTTTTGCCGGCTTGGAATTATTCTTCTTTTCATCCTACTTCTTCTTCTTCTTTTTCTTCATCCTCATCCTCAGAAGATGAGGATGAGGAAGAAGAAGAAGAAGAAGAAGAAGAAGAAGAAGAAGAAGAAGAAGAAGAAGAAGAAGAAGAAGTATAATGAAAAGAAGAATAATTCCATGCCGGCAAAAAGTGTATGTGCAGAGTTCCTCTATTTCTGACAGTTCTCTCACAACTTCTTCACATGTACAGTGGTTGAAACATCTGTATCCTAAATGTAAACTAATAGATACAATGTTTCAACCGCTAAACATGTGTTCCTTCTGTCAGAGAACTGTCAGAAATAGCGGAGCTCACTGCAGGGACACTTTTGCCGGCTGATCGGGAAATGTTCGATTCGCGCACCCGAAGTAGGCAAAATTTCGGTTTCGACACGAATCGAATATTTCCTGAAATTCGACTCGAATTCCGGTTCGCCTAGTTCGATTCGCTCATCTCTAGCCCCAGACATAGGCAGGTACCATCAAATGGGAGGTCAATGAGACACAACTCGAGGAACCCCTAGCAACATCTGGAGGAACCCTAGCTGAGAATGGCATATATGAGAAATGATAGCTAATGTGTTTCAGGGGCCTAACCCTCTTCATCAGGGCTTGTGTAGGTGTCAGAGATAACCCCCCGAAACGGGTTGGATTTTCCCTAGTTGAGATATGACTGTTTTAAGGAACGATAGCCAACATGTTTCAGGGCTTAACCCCTTAAATCGGGGCTTGTGTAGGTGTCAGGGATGAGCCCCGAGTGGCATTGGCCCCAGACATAGGCAGGTACCATCAAGTGGGAGGTCAATGAGGCGCAACTCTAAGGAACCCTTAGCAACCTCTGGAAGAACTCTAGTTGAGAATGACATATTTAATGAATAATAGCTAACGTGTTTCAGGGGTCTAACCCTCTTCCTCAGGGCTTGTGTAGGTGTGAGGGATAATCCCCTAAGTGGCATTGGCCCCAGGCATAGAGGGAGGTCAATGAGACACAGCTCAAGGAACCTCTGGAGGAACCCTAGTTGAGAATGGCATATATAAGGAATGATAGCTAACATTTTTTAAGGGCTTAACCAACTTCCCCAGGGCTTGTGTAGGTGTCAGGGATAAGCCCCTAAGTGGCATTGGCCCCAGACATAGGCAGGTACCATCAAGTGGGAGGCCAGTGAGATACATCTCATAAAACCCTTAGCAACCTCTGGAGGAACCCTAGTTGAGAATGGCAGTTATGAGGAATGATAGCTAACGTGTTTCAGGGGGTTAACCCTCTTCCTCAGGGCTTGTGTAGGTGTCAGGTATAAGCCCTCACATGGTGTTGGCCCCAAACATGTATAATGGATGCACTCGGATCAAGATCTGTTGTTTGAGTTGTAAAGCTGAACTCCGGGCAGATAGAAAATATAGAAGTGATTCTACTTTGTATTAGTTAACTTCGTTACAACTGCACAATTTTTTTTTTTACGTTCTTCGGTGCGGCGCTTTGTTGAAACCCCTGTGAAGGAAAAAAAGGTCAACCGTGGTATCACAGCCCTCAAAAAAAAAAAAAAACAGTAGAGTATGGCCAATCCTCCAAAGAGAAAG
The DNA here is from genome assembly GCF_062004578.1 of Staurois parvus. Lineage (NCBI taxonomy): Eukaryota > Metazoa > Chordata > Amphibia > Anura > Ranidae > Staurois > Staurois parvus. Next base: position 274,972 of record NW_028318545.1, read on the forward strand.
GAACTCCAACCCTGAACATCCCAGAGCACAAGACGTCTGATAGAGTTGAGGTACGCCATGGCCTAACTAGGCCCAAACCAGGTGGACCCCACCAGTGCTGGGACAAGGTCGCCCAGGGCAAAAGATGCCAAACTACCTGTGAAACCCCTGTGAAGGAAAAAAAGGTCAACCGTGGAATCACAGCCCTCAAAAAAAAAAACAAAACAGTAGCGTATGGCCAATCCTCCAAAGAGAAAGGAACTCCAACCCTGAACATCCCAGAGCACAAGACGTCTGATAGAGTTGAGGTACGCCATGGCCTAACTAGGCCCAAACCAGGTGGACCCCACCAGTGCTGGGACAAGGTCGCCCAGGGCAAAAGATGCCAAACTACCTGTGAAACCCCTGTGAAGGAAAAAAAGGTCAACCGTGGAATCACAGCCCTCAAAAAAAAAACGGTAGAGTATGGTCAATCCTCCAAAGAGAAAGGAACTCCAACCCTGAACATCCCAGAGCACAAGACTTCTGGTAGAGGTGAGGTACACCATGGCCTAACTAGGCCCAAACCCCTAGAAACCTCTGGAGGAACCCTAGTTGAGAATGACTATTTTATGGACTGATAGCCAACATGTTTCAGGGGCTTAACCCTCTTCATCAGAGCTTGTGTAGGTGTCAGGGATGAGGCCCCAAGTGGCATTGGTCCCAGACATAGGCAGGTATCATCAAGTGGGAGGCCAGTTAGACACATCTCATGGAACCCTTAGCAACCTCTGGAGGAACCCTAGTTGAAATATGACTGTTTTAAGGAATGATAGCCAACGTGTTTCAGGACTTAACCCTCTTCCTCAGGGCTTGTGTAGGTGTGAGGGATGAGCTCCTAAGTGGCACTGGCCCAAGGAATAGGCTGTTCCATCAAGTGGAAGGTCAATGAGACACAGCTCAAGGAACCTCTGGAGGAACCCTAATTGAGAATGGCATATATGAGGAATAATAGCTATCTTTTTTTAAGGGCTTAACCCACTTCCCCGGGGCTTGTGTAGGTGTCAGGTATAAGCCCCCCACATGGCGTTGGCCCCAGACATAGGCAGGTACCATCAAGTGGGAGGCCAGTGAGACACATCTCATGGAACCCTTAGCAACCTCTGGAGGAACCCTAGTTGAGAATGGCAGTTATGAGGAATGATAGCTAACGTGTTTCAGGGGGTTAACCCTCTTCCTCAGGGCTTGTGTAGGTGTGAGGGATAAGCCCCTAAGTGGCATTGGCCCCAGACATAGGCAGGTACCATCAAGTGGGAGGCCAGTGAGACACATCTCATGGAACCCTTAGCAACCTCAGGAGGAACCTTAGTTGAGTTTTAAGGAGTGATAGCCATTGTGTTTCAGGGCTTAATGCTCTTCATCGGGGCTTGTGTAGGTGTCAGGGATAAGCCCCCGCATGGTGTTGGCCCCAGACATAGGGAGATACCATCAAGTGGGAGGTCAATGAGACACAACTCAAGGAACCCCTAGCAACATCTGGAGGAACCCTAGCTGAGAATGGCATATATGAGAAATGATAGCTAATGTGTTTCAGGGGCCTAACCCTCCTCATCAGGGCTTGTGTAGGTGTCAGGGATAAGCTTTCAAGTGGCATTGGCCCCAAAAATAGGCAGGTACCATCAAGTGGGAGGCCAAAGAGACACATCTCATGGAACCCTTAGCAACTTCTGGAGGAACTCTAGTTGAGAATGACTATTTTATGGACTGATAGCCAACAAGTTTCAGGGGCTTAACCCTCTTCATCGGGGCTTGTGTAGGTGTCAGGGATGAGCCCCTGAGTGGCATTGGCCCCAGACATAGGCAGGTTCCATCAAGTGGGAGGTCAATGAGACACATCTCAGGGAACCCTTAGCAACCTCTGAAGGAACCCTAGTTAAGAATGGCAGTTCTGAGGAACGATAGCTAACATGTTTCAGGTTCTTAACCCTCCTCATCAGGGCTTGTGCAAGTGTCAGGGATAACCCCCCGAAACGGGTTGGATATCCTTTTTTTTTTTTTTTACTTTTACGACAAATAAAAACCGAATTGGACTCTCAACCACAAATCTGGCGCTCCCTTCGCTCCACCACACAGTAAACTTCACGGCAATTGGCAAAGATTAAAAAAATGCATCCAAGCGAGAATTATGACCGTCGACATCTTTTCATCATCAGCGTGTTTACGTTATTCTAAGCCTTGTTTACGGCGTTTTTTTATTGTTGGTAAATTTCTTCTCGTCTGTTTGCTTTGCAAATTCGATGACATTTTGGAGCTCCGGGTGAAAAAAAAAAAAAAAGGGGCCCCTGTATCCCGATGTGTGAAAGTGCATTGATGACTAAAACAAACTCATAATTTGCTAAATTAGCAAGGAAAGCTTCGGTGCTAAATGAGGAGGAAATGGGCAGTCTGGGACGGCGGGGCGCTTGGGAGGCGGGTGGGGGGGGGTTGGATGTTGAATGTCGGAGAAATCTGTGACAATGCAGCCCAATGCAGCCGAACCTTCAGACCTTTCACTTCTAATATTCGGCGGCCTTTGTGCAGCTTCCCAGGAGCCGAGGCGATGTATGCCGTGTTATAGGAGGCATGAAAAGGGCTTTATCATAGATCGGGATGGGGGGGGGGGGGATGTAAGGGATCTACCGAGAGCTCCAACCCAGGAAAAACAAATATCCAGAAGTGAAAAAAGAAGCAAAGTAAGTGGGAATAAGGAGATATTTTTGCTGCACGAAAGAAGAAAAATCGACTAATTTGCAAAAATGTAGATTGGATAAATAAGAGAGAAACTTAATACCAAAAGTCAGACTTCAACGTCTGAGGAACCCGAAGCCCACGGATGGAATAGGGCAGTGTTATCCATCCTTCATATTCAGTCACGGCACTCCAATCTAGGGGGGGGGTTACCACCAGGACAGGGCTTCTCAACCAGGGTTCCATTGAACCCTACGGCTCCTTCAGAGGTTGCCACTGACCCCCAATGTAAGGGACATTCTTCCCACTGACCCCCAATGTAAGGGACATTCTTCCCACTGACCCCCCAATGTAAGGGACATTCTTCCCACTGATCACCAATGTAAGGGACATTCTTCCCACTGATCACCAATGTAAGGGACATTCTTCCCACTGACCACCAATGTAAGGGACATTCTTCCCACTGACCACCAATGTAAGGGACATTCTTCCCACTGAGCCCCAATGTAAGGGACATTCTTCCCACTGACCCCCCAATGTAAGGGACATTCTTCCCACTGACCACCAATGTAAGGGACATTCTTCCCACTGACCCCCAAAGTAAGGGACATTCTTCCCACTGATCACCAATGTAAGGGGCATTCTTCCCACTGACCCCCAATGTAAGGGACATTCTTCCCACTGACCCCCAATGTAAGGGACATTCTTCCCACTGACCACCAATGTAAGGGACATTCTTCCCACTGACCCCCAATGTAAGGAACATTCTTCCCACTGACCTCCAATGTAAGGGACATTCTTCCCACTGACCCCCAATGTAAGGGACATTCTTCCCACTGATCACCAATGTAAGGGACATTCTTCCCACTGACCCCCAATGTAAGGGACATTCTTCCCACTGACCACCAATGTAAGGGACATTCTTCCCACTGACCCCCAATGTAAGGGACATTCTTCCCACTGATCACCAATGTAAGGGACATTCTTCCCACTGACCTCCAATGTAAGGGACATTCTTCCCACTGACCCCCAATGTAAGGGACATTCTTCCCACTGACCCCCAATGTAAGGGACATTCTTCCCACTGACCACCAATGTAAGGGACATTCTTCCCACTGACCCCCAATGTAAGGGACATTCTTCCAACTGACCACCAATGTAAGGGACATTCTTCCCACTGACCCCCAATGTAAGGGACATTCTTCCCACTGACCCCCAATGTAAGGGACATTCTCCCCACTGACCCCCAATGTAAGGGACATTCTTCCCACTGATCACCAATGTAAGGGGCATTCTTCCCACTGACCCCCAATGTAAGGGACATTCTTCCCACTGACCCCCAATGTAAGGGACATTCTTCCCACTGACCACCAATGTAAGGGACATTCTTCCCACTGACCCCCAATGTAAGGGACATTCTTCCCACTGATCACCAATGTAAGGGACATTCTTCCCACTGACCCCCAATGTAAGGGACATTCTTCCCACTGATCACCAATGTAAGGGACATTCTTCCCACTGATCACCAATGTAAGGGACATTCTTCCCACTGACCCCCAATGTAAGGGACATTCTTCCCACTGATCACCAATGTAAGGGACATTCTTCCCACTGACCCCCAATGTAAGGGACATTCTTCCCACTGACCACCAATGTAAGGGACATTCTTCCCACTGACCCCCAATGTAAGGGACATTCTTCCCACTGACCCCCAATGTAAGGGGCATTCTTCCCACTGACCCCCAATGTAAGGGACATTCTTCCCACTGATCCCCAATGTAAGGGACATTCTTCCCACTGATCACCAATGTAAGGGACATTCTTCCCACTGATCACCAATGTAAGGGGCATTCTTCCCACTGACCCCCAATGTAAGGGACATTCTTCCCACTGACCCCCAATGTAAGGGACATTCTTCCCACTGACCAGCAATGTAAGGGACATTCTTCCCACTGACCCCCAATGTAAGGGACATTCTTCCCACTGACCCCCAATGTAAGGGACATTCTTCCCACTGACCACCAATGTAAGGGACATTCTTCCCACTGATCCCCAATGTAAGGGACATTCTTCCCACTGATCACCAATGTAAGGGACATTCTTCCCACTGATCACCAATGTAAGGGACATTCTTCCCACTGATCCCCAATGTAAGGGACATTCTTCCCACTGACCCCCAATGTAAGGGACATTCTTCCCACTGATCACCAATGTAAGGGACATTCTTCCCACTGACCACCAATGTAAGGGACATTCTTCCCACTGATCACTAATGTAAGGGACATTCTTCCCACCGACCCCCCAATGTAAGGGACATTCTTCCCACCGACCCCCAATGTAAGGGACATTCTTCCCACTGACCCCCAATGTAAGGGACATTCTTCCCACCGACCCCCAATGTAAGGGACATTCTTCCCACTGACCACCAATGTAAGGGACATTCTTCCCACTGACCCCCAATGTAAGGGACATTCTTCCCACTGACCCCCAATGTAAGGGACATTCTTCCCACTGACCCCCAATGTAAGGGACATTCTTCCCACTGACCCCCCCAATGTAAGGGACATTCTTCCCACTGACCACCAATGTAAGGGACATTCTTCCCACTGACCCCCCAATGTAAGGGACATTCTTCCCACTGACCCCCAATGTAAGGGACATTCTTCCCACTGATCACCAATGTAAGGGACATTCTTCCCACTGATCACCAATGTAAGGGACATTCTTCCCACTGACCACCAATGTAAGGGACATTCTTCCCACTGATCACCAATGTAAGGGACATTCTTCCCACTGACCACCAATGTAAGGGACATTCTTCCCACTGATCACCAATGTAAGGGACATTCTTCCCACTGACCCCCAATGTAAGGGACATTCTTCCCACTGATCACCAATGTAAGGGACATTCTTCCCACTGACCCCCAATGTAAGGGACATTCTTCCCACTGACCCCCAATGTAAGGGACATTCTTCCCACTGACCACCAATGTAAGGGACATTCTTCCCACTGATCACCAATGTAAGGGACATTCTTCCCACTGACCCCCAATGTAAGGGACATTCTTCCCACTGACCCCCAATGTAAGGGACATTCTTCCCACTGACCAGCAATGTAAGGGACATTCTTCCCACTGACCAGCAATGTAAGGGACATTCTTCCCACTGACCCCCAATGTAAGGGACATTCTTCCCACTGACCACCAATGTAAGGGACATTCTTCCCACTGACTATCACACTAAGGTATGATGAATTGTAGATAAAGCCATTTTTAGTCGGGGTTCCCTGAGACCGGAAAGTCATGTTAAGGGTTCCTCTGCGTTGAAAAGGTTGAGAAAGGCTGAAGAGTCCCGATTCCTGGGATGCTTTGCACTGGGAGTACCTCGCCATTCTTATCCAACTCAAGGCAAGCTGGTCGGAGGTTTCCACCACTATTCATATAATGTTATGTGTATCTAGATTGCACAGTATATGGGCTTCAATGACATTGGAGTGTATTAGTACTTGGAATTGTGGGATTCCACCTTCATTCAGAATTATTTTTTTTTTTTTTTTCATCAGAGTCCCCTTATATCAGCACCCCTCTGTAGAGACCACCCATTAGGTTGGAGTCATTTATTATCAGTACCCCCCCTTACAGACCCCCATTAGGTCAGAGTCCCCTTATATCAGCACCCCTCTGTAGAGACCACCCATTAGGTTGGAGTCATTTAATATCAGTACCCCCCCTTACAGACCCCCATTAGATCAGAGTCCCCTTATATCAGCAACCCCCCCATTGAGACCTCCCCATATAAGGGGACTCTGATCTAATGGGGGTCTGTAAGGGGGGGTGTTGATATAAGGTGACTCTGGGACTCTGATCAAATTGGGGAGTCTCTAATGGGGGGGGGGGGGGGGCAGTGCTAAAGGGACTCTGGTCTAATGGGGATCTGAAAAAGGGGGAAAGGGGGGTGGTGGTACTGATTCAATGTGGCTGTAATATAATGGGAGGTCTCTAAGGGGGGGGGGGGGGGTGCTGATATAAGGGGACTCTGATCTATCGGGGGGATCTCTAAGGGGGATTCTAAAGGGAGTCTGATCTAATGCGGGTCTGTAAGGAGGGGGGGGTGCTGCTATAAGGTGACTCTGATATAATGGGAGGTCCCTAAGGGGGGTGTTGATATAAGGAAACTCTGATCTAATGGGGGGGCTCTAAGGGGAAACTTCTGACTGCTGATCTAATAGTTGATCACTGACCATAGGAAATCAGCAGTCAGCCACCCCCCCATTAGTCCTCTTATATCAACACCTCCATTCCCATTACATCAGAGAGACATCAGAGAGACCCCCCCTTATATCACCACCCTTCCTTAGAGCCCTCCATTACATCAGAGAGACGCCCCCTTATATCAGCACCCCTGGCCCCTATAGACCCCCATTAGATTGCCTTGGACTGGGAGCTGCTGCATGGCTCCATCCAGTCAAGTGTGGGAGCGGAACTGGAAGTTGGAGTAGCATAGCTCACTAGAACTTGCATGGCTCCATCCAGTCAAGTGTGGGAGTAGAGCTGGAAGTTGGAGTAGCTCAGCTCACCGGAACTTGCATGGCTCCATCCAGTCAAGTGTGGGAGCCAAAGTTTGGGGGGCAGAGCTGGAAGGTGGAGTAGCTCAGCTCACCGGAACTTGCATGGCTCCATCCAGTCAAGTGTGGGAGCGGAGCTGGAAGTTGGAGTAGCATAGCTCACTAGAACTTGCATGGCTCCATCCAGTCAAGTGTGGGAGTAGAGCTGGAAGGTGGAGTAGCTCAGCTCACCGGAACTTGCATGGCTCCATCCAGTCAAGTGTGGGAGCCAAAGTTTGGGGGGCAGAGCTGGAAGGTGGAGTAGCTCAGCTCACTGGAACTTGCATTGCTCCATCCAGTCAAGTGTGGGAGTAGAGCTGGAAGTTGGAGTAGCTCAGCTCACCGGAACTTGCATGGCTCCATCCAGTCAAGTGTAGGAGCCGAGCTGGAAGTTGGAGTAGCATAGCTCACCGGAACTTGCATGGCTCCATCCAGTCAAGTGTGGGAGCCAAAGTTTGGGGGGCAGAGCTGGAAGGTGGAGTAGCTCAGCTCACCGGAACTTGCATGGTTCCATCCAGTCAAGTGTAGGAGCGGAGCTGGAAGTTGGAGTAGCATAGCTCACCGGAACTTGCATGGCTCCATCCAGTCAAGTGTGGGAGTAGAGCTGGAAGGTGGAGTAGCTCAGCTCACCGGAACTTGCATGGCTCCATCCAGAATTATTTATTGGAATTTGTCCCAGGCAGTGCAAGGATTTTTGTCCATTATGCATTATGGTAGTGCCGGCCCTGGTCCTAGGAGCCAGGATGGTTGCACTGGAGGAACATGTTCTGCAGTGGACCATCCTGAGGACTACCAGGGTCGCAAAGGTCACACTTTCCACCGATCAGGGGTTATTTTGATGAAAGTTGCAGATTAATAAAGACCGAGAAGGACTATGGCAATGGCATTAACATGTTAAACGTGTTCAAGTGATTGGGCTTCCATCTTCTCTAGTGAAGAGCACCACCCCAGCCGGCATCCATTCCTGACCTGGAGCCAAGGCACCATTCATAATGGAGGCATTTGGCCGCACACTGCTACTAAATGTGAGTTCATCGCAGGATCGAGAGGCAAAATGCTTCTACCTCATATTGGAGAGAAGAGTCTTATATAAGCTATACATCGTTCTGTTTCGTGTCCGTCGCTCCAGCCTGAACCCAGGTGGCTTCCAAATGAGGTTGTTTAATATCTGGCAAAGAGCCCCAACTTCTGTTCCATCTTCCCCGAGGAGGAGGCAAGGCGAGCGTGATTAGTGGTGATGAGTCCATGTCGTTCTGCAAACCAGGCCAAGATATCTACCTGCTCTGCCTGGCACCGAACACAAACACGAGGTTGTCTGAGGACTCGGATGGACTTCGGATTGCTGAAAGGGGAATTCAGTATATTAGGAAAAGTGTGCCGAGGAGCGAGGAGTGTTTTATGAGATAGAAACTTAATTACAGAGAGAAAGGAGCATGATGGGGGGTAATGTGTGCAGAAGAAGAGGGCCAAGGGTATAATGGGGGGCAGTGTGTATAGGAGAAGAGTGTAGAGGGTATAACGGGGGCAGTATGTATAGGAGAAGAGTGTAGAGGGTATAACGGGGGCAGTATGTATAGGAGAAGAGTGTAGAGGGTATAACGGGGGCAGTATGTATAGGAGAAGAGTGTAGAGGGTATAACGGGGGCAGTGTGTATAGGAGAAGAGTGTAGAGGGTATAATGGGGGGCAGTATGTATAGGAGAAGAGTGGAGAGGGTATAACGGGGGGCAGTATGTATAGGAGAAGAGTGTAGAGGGTATAACGGGGGCAGTATGTATAGGAGAAGAGTGTAGAGGGTATAACGGGGGCAGTGTGTATAGGAGAAGAGTGTAGAGGGTATAATGGGGGGCAGTATGTATAGGAGAAGAGTGGAGAGGGTATAACGGGGGGCAGTATGTATAGGAGAAGAGTGTAGAGGGTATATCGGGGGCAGTATGTATAGGAGAAGAGTGTAGAGGGTATAACGGGGGCAGTATGTATAGGAGAAGAGTGTAGAGGGTATAACGGGGGCAGTATGTACAGGAGAAGAGTGTAGAGGGTATAACGGGGGCAGTGTGTACAGGAGAAGAGTGTAGAGGGTATAACGGGGGCAGTGTGTATAGGAGAAGAGTGTAGAGGGTATAATGGGGGTAGTATGTACAGGAGAAGAGTGTAGAGGGTATAACGGGGGGCAGTATGTATAGGAGAAGAGTGTAGAGGGTATAACGGGGGCAGTATGTATAGGAGAAGAGTGTAGAGGGTATAACGGGGGCAGTATGTACAGGAGAAGAGTGTAGAGGGTATAACGGGGGCAGTGTGTACAGGAGAAGAGTTTAGAGGGTATAACGGGGGCAGTGTGTATAGGAGAAGAGTGTAGAGGGTATAATGGGGGGCAGTATGTATAGGAGAAGAGTGTAGAGGGTATAACGGGGGCAGTATGTATAGGAGAAGAGTGTAGAGGGTATAACGGGGGCAGTATGTACAGGAGAAGAGTGTAGAGGGTATAACGGGGGCAGTGTGTACAGGAGAAGAGTTTAGAGGGTATAACGGGGGCAGTATGTACAGGAGAAGAGTGTAGAGGGTATAACGGGGGGCAGTATGTATAGGAGAAGAGTGTAGAGGGTATAACGGGGGCAGTATGTATAGGAGAAGAGTGTAGAGGGTATAATGGGGGGCAGTATGTATAGGAGAAGAGTGTAGAGGGTATAACGGGGGCAGTATGTATAGGAGAAGAGTGTAGAGGGTATAACGGGGGCAGTATGTACAGGAGAAGAGTGTAGAGGGTATAATGGGGGGCAGTATGTATAGGAGAAGAGTGTAGAGGGTATAACGGGGGCAGTATGTATAGGAGAAGAGTGTAGAGGGTATAATGGGGGGCAGTATGTATAGGAGAAGAGTGTAGAGGGTATAACGGGGGCAGTATGTATAGGAGAAGAGTGTAGAGGGTATAACGGGGGCAGTGTGTACAGGAGAAGAGTTTAGAGGGTATAACGGGGGCAGTATGTACAGGAGAAGAGTGTAGAGGGTATAACGGGGGGCAGTATGTATAGGAGAAGAGTGTAGAGGGTATAACGGGGGCAGTATGTATAGGAGAAGAGTGTAGAGGGTATAACGGGTGCAGTATGTATAGGAGAAGAGTGTAGAGGGTATAACGGGGGCAGTGTGTATAGGAGAAGAGTGTAGAGGGTATAATGGGGGTAGTATGTATAGGAGAAGAGTGTAGAGGGTATAACGGGGGCAGTATGTATAGGAGAAGAGTGTAGAGGGTATAACGGGGGGCAGTATGTATAGGAGAAGAGTGTAGAGGGTATAACGGGGGCAGTATGTATAGGAGAAGAGTGTAGAGGGTATAACGGGGGGCAGTATGTATAGGAGAAGAGTGTAGAGGATATAACGGGGCAGTATGTATAGAAGAAGAGTGCAGAGGGTATAACGGGGGGCAGTATGTATAGGAGAAGAGTGCAGAGGGTATAACGGGGGGCAGTATGTATAGGAGAAGAGTGGAGAGGGTATAACGGGGGGCAGTATGTATAGGAGAAGAGTGCAGAGGGTATAACGGGGGCAGTATGTATAGGAGAAGACTTTAGAGGGTATAACGGGGGGCAGTATGTATAGGAGAAGAGTTTAGAGGGTATAACGGGGGGCAGTATGTATAGGAGAAGAGTGTAGAGGGTATAACGGGGGCAGTATGTATAGGAGAAGAGTTTAGAGGGTATAACGGGGGGCAGTATGTATAGGAGAAGAGTTTAGAGGGTATAACGGGGGGCAGTATGTATAGGAGAAGAGTGTAGAGGGTATAACGGGGGCAGTATGTATAGGAGAAGAGTGTAGAGGGTATAACGGGGGCAGTATGTATAGGAGAAGAGTGTAGAGGGTATAACGGGGGCAGTATGTATAGGAGAAGAGTGTAGAGGGTATAACGGGGGGCAGTATGTATAGGAGAAGAGTGTAGAGGGTATAACGGGGGGCAGTATGTATAGGAGAAGAGTTTAGAGGGTATAACGGGGGGCAGTATGTATAGGAGAAGAGTTTAGAGGGTATAACGGGGGGCAGTATGTATAGGAGAAGAGTGTAGAGGGTATAACGGGGGCAGTATGTATAGGAGAAGAGTGTAGAGGGTATAACGGGGGCAGTATGTATAGGAGAAGAGTGTAGAGAGTGTAACTGGGGGCAGTATGTTTAGAGGGGTGTAGAGGGTATAACGGGGGATGTGTGTATAGGAGAAGAGTGTAGAGGGTATAACGGAGGGCAGTATGTATAGGAAAAGAGTGTAGAGGGTATAACAGGGGGCAGTATGTATAGGAGAAGAGTGTAGAGGGTATAACAGGGGGCAGTATGTATAGGAGAAGAGTGTAGAGGGTATAACGGAGGGCAGTATGTATAGGAGAAGAGTGTAGAGGGTATAACGGGGGGCAGTATGTATAGGAGAAGAGTGTAGAGGGTATAACGGGGGGCAGTATGTATAGGAAAAGAGTGTAGAGGGTATAACAGGGGGCAGTATGTATAGGAGAAGAGTGTAGAGGGTATAACAGGGGCAGTATGTATAGGAGAAGAGTGTAGAGGGTACAATGGGGGGCAGTATGTATAGGAGAAGAGTGTAGAGGGTACAACGGGGGCAGTATGTATAGGAGAAGAGTGTAGAGGGTATATCAGGGGGCAGTATGTATAGGAGAAGAGTGTAGAGGGTATAACGGGGGCAGTGTGTATAGGAGAAGAGTGTAGAGGGTATAACGGGGGCAGTATGTATAGGAGAAGAGTGTAGAGGGTATAACGGGGGCAGTATGTATAGGAGAAGAGTGTAGAGGGTATAACGGGGGCAGTATGTATAGGAGAAGAGTGTAGAGGGTACAACGGGGGCAGTATGTATAGGAGAAGAGTGTAGAGGGTATAACGGGGGCAGTATGTATAGGAGAAGAGTGTAGAGGGTATAACGGGGGCAGTATGTATAGGAGAAGAGTGTAGAGGGTACAACGGGGGCAGTATGTATAGGAGAAGAGTGTAGAGGGTATAACGGGGGCAGTATGTATAGGAGAAGAGTGTAGAGGGTATATCAGGGGGCAGTATGTATAGGAGAAGAGTGTAGAGGGTATAACAGGGGGCAGTATGTATAGGAGAAGAGTTCACACTGTAGAGGGTATAACTGGGTATCATTCTGGTAGTTTGTACAGAAGTGGAGGATGAGGGTATCACAGGGGGCAGTCTGAACAGGAAGAAGTGCAGGGGTATGGCAGTGGGCATTAAATGTAGAGGGTCCAGTGAATAGTACTGGTAATACTCCATCATACAAAGACATTGTAGACAATTGTGCTCTTTGAACCTTGTGGGAACAGTTTGGTGAAGACCCTTTTCTGTACCAGCATTACTGTCCCCTGTGTGCAAAGACAACTCCATAAAGACATGATCTGACCAGTTTGGCGTGGAGGAACTCCAGTGTCCTGCACAGAGCCCTGACATCAGCCCTACTCAAAACGTTTGAAATGGGTTATAAACCAGCTCTTCTCATCCAACATCTAATGTTCTTTTGGTTGGATAGGCATAAATTGCTAGGCCCACTCCAAAATGTTGTGAAAAGCCTTCCCAGAAGAGAAGACCCAGCTCCATAAAGACATAGTTTGACCAGTCTGGTGTGGAGGAACTTGAGTCTCCTATACAGAGCCCTGACCTCAACCCTACTGAACACCTTTGCAATGAATTGGAATTACCTTTGCAATTACGAGCAAGGTCTTCTGATTCAATATCAAACCTGACTTCAGCAATGTTCTTTTGGTTGGATGGGCATACATTGCTAGGCCCACTCCAAAATGTTGTTAAAAGCCTCCCCAGAAGAGAAGACCCAGCTCCATGAAGACATAGTTTGACCAGTTTGGTGTGGAGGAATTTGAGTCTCCTGTACAGAGCCTTACCTCAGCCCTACTGAAATGGGTTATAAACCAGCTCTTCTCATCCAACATCAAATGTTCTTTTGGTAGGATGGGCATAAATTGATAGGCCCACTCCAAAATGTTGTGAAAAGCCTTCCCAGAAGAGAAGACCCAGCTCCATAAAGACATGGTTTGACCAGTTTGGCGTGGAGGAACTTGAGTCTCCTGTACAGAGCCCTGACCTCAACCCTACTGAACACCTTTGTGATGAATTGGAACGGCAATTACGAGCAAGGTCTTCTGATTCAACATCAAACCTGACTTCAGCAATGTACTTTTGGTTGGATGGGCATACATTGCTAGGCCCACTCCAAAATGTTGTGAAAAGCCTTCCCAGAAGAGAAGACCCAGCTCCATGAAGACATGGTTTGACCAGTTTGGCGTGGAGGAACTGGAGTCTCCTGTACAGAGCCCTGACCTCAGCCCTACTGAAAACGTTTGAAATGGGTTATAAACCAGCTCTTCTCATCCAACATCAAATGTTCTTTTGGTTGGATGGGCATAAATTGCTAGGCCCACTCCAAAATGTTGTGAAAAGCTGTAAGGAACCGCCTGGCGGTACCTCTAGCAGCCCACTGGTTAGGTTTCCCCAGAGCGTGGAGTCTAAGTCCTGGTATGCTTGTTCACCAGGGCCCCTGATGGTGGGGATGGACTTGGAGCGAACCGAGACCAAGTCGCGGCTCCTGAGTACACCCTCCCATGGTAGAGGGATCCGCCAGAGGTTTCTGCAGGAGGAGAGCCTGATGTGAAGAGGCGGATATGCCAGAGCGAGGTGGATGGATTGATGAGCAGGAGCGTGGTCAGACAAGCCGAGTCGGTAGCCATGGGAGCAGTGCGGTACAAAGCAGCGGGCAGAGAATGGTCGGGTCACACGCCAGGTCAGCAACAGAATATCAGGTCCAATAGGGGGCATCCAGGAGGGAGGTCAGGCAAGCCAGGGGTCAGAGCAGGAGAGTACGGCAAGGTCAGGAACAATCCGGTCAGCAACAATCAGGAATCACGAACAGCAAATCAGGAACACAGGGAGACCAAACGGCAACTCCTGTCAGTGCAGGGCGATTTAAATACCGCGCCCTGCACTGTCATTGGTGCCAGGCGCGCACCCGCTGCTTCGATTGCGCATGCGCGGATTCCGGCTCCACCGGGGCCAGCCAGGACCTAGTGCCTGTACACTAGTGTGAACGGGCACAGTGCGCCTGCGGATCGTGGCGGCTCCTTACAAAAGCCTTCCCAGAAGAGAAGACCCAGCTCCATGAAGACATAGTTTGACCAGTTTGGCGTGGAGGAACTTGAGTCAGGTCTTTTCGTCCAAAATGGGAAAAGTGGGCAACTCTCTATTAACGGCCATAGTTTTAGAATGGAACGTCCAACAAACACAGAGCCCTGACCTCAACCCTACTGAACACCTTTGCGATGAATCGGAACGGCAATTACGAGCAAGGTCTTCTGATTCAACATCAAACCTGACTTCAGCAATGTACTTTTGGTTGGATGGGCATACATTGCTAGGCCCACTCCAAAATGTTGTGAAAAGCCTTCCCAGAAGAGAAGACCCAGCTCCATGAAGACATAGTTTGACCAGTTTGGCGTGGAGGAACTTGAGTCTCCTGTACAGAGCCCTGACCTCAACCCTACTGAACACCTTTGCGATGAATCGGAACGGCAATTACGAGCAAGGTCTTCTGATTCAACATCAAACCTAACTTCAGCAATGTACTTTTGGTTGGATGGGCATACATTGCTAGGCCCACTCCAAAATGTTGTGAAAAGCCTTCCCAGAAGAGAAGACCCAGCTCCATGAAGACATAGTTTGACCAGTTTGGCGTGGAGGAACTTGAGTCAGGTCTTTTCGTCCAAAATGGGAAAAGTGGGCAACTCTCTATTAACGGCCATAGTTTTAGAATGGAACGTCCAACAAACACAGAGCCCTGACCTCAACCCTACTGAACACCTTTGCGATGAATCGGAACGGCAATTACGAGCAAGGTCTTCTGATTCAACATCAAACCTGACTTCAGCAATGTACTTTTGGTTGGATGGGCATACATTGCTAGGCCCACTCCAAAATGTTGTGAAAAGCCTTCCCAGAAGAGAAGACCCAGCTCCATGAAGACATAGTTTGACCAGTTTGGCGTGGAGGAACTTGAGTCTCCTGTACAGAGCCCTGACCTCAACCCTACTGAACACCTTTGCGATGAATCGGAACGGCAATTACGAGCAAGGTCTTCTGATTCAACATCAAACCTAACTTCAGCAATGTACTTTTGGTTGGATGGGCATACATTGCTAGGCCCACTCCAAAATGTTGTGAAAAGCCTTCCCAGAAGAGAAGACCCAGCTCCATGAAGACATAGTTTGACCAGTTTGGCGTGGAGGAATCTGAGTCTCCTGTACAGAGCCCTGACCTCAACCCTACTGAACACCTTTGCGATGAATCGGAACGGCAATTACGAGCAAGGTCTTCTGATTCAACATCAAACCTAACTTCAGCAATGTACTTTTGGTTGGATGGGCATACATTGCTAGGCCCACTCTAAAATGTTGTGAAAAGCCTTCCCAGAAGAGAAGACCCAGCTCCATGAAGACATAGTTTGACCAGTTTGGCATGGAGGAACTTGAGTCAGGTCTTTTCGTCCAAAATGGGAAAAGTGGGCAACTCTCTATTAACGGCCATAGTTTTAGAATGGAACGTCCAACAAACACAGAGCCCTGACCTCAACCCTACTGAACACCTTTGCGATGAATCGGAACGGCAATTACGAGCAAGGTCTTCTGATTCAACATCAAACCTAACTTCAGCAATGTACTTTTGGTTGGATGGGCATACATTGCTAGGCCCACTCCAAAATGTTGTGAAAAGCCTTCCCAGAAGAGAAGACCCAGCTCCATAAAGACATAGTTTGACCAGTTTGGCGTGGAGGAATCTGAGTCTCCTGTACAGAGCCCTGACCTCAACCCTACTGAACACCTTTGCGATGAATCGGAACGGCAATTACGAGCAAGGTCTTCTGATTCAACATCAAACCTAACTTCAGCAATGTACTTTTGGTTGGATGGGCATACATTGCTAGGCCCACTCCAAAATGTTGTGAAAAGCCTTTCCAGAAGAGAAGACCCAGCTCCATGAAGACATAGTTTGACCAGTTTGGCGTGGAGGAACTTGAGTCAGGTCTTTTCGTCCAAAATGGGAAAAGTGGGCAACTCTCTATTAACGGCCATAGTTTTAGAATGGAACGTCCAACAAACACAGAGCCCTGACCTCAACCCTACTGAACACCTTTGCGATGAATCGGAACGGCAATTACGAGCAAGGTCTTCACATCCAACGTCAAGTACTTGACCTCATAAATGGTCACAAGTTCCCACAGCGACCCTCCAAAATTTTGTGGAGATCCTTCTCAGAAGAGTGATGGCTGTTATATACACCAACAATTCTATATTAGTGGCCATGGTTTTGGACTGTCCAACAAGCTCACCTAGGTTTGATGGTCAGGTGTCCACCATGATGTATCGTATATTTATTCCCTCTAACAAGAGTCACGATGCGATGTAAAATTATACGTAGAAAAGGGCAATCGCTGGATATCTCGCGCCTGTCAGTAGTTGCTGATTCTCAGTTTTATGTATCACCACCAGTCTTCCCGATCCGTACAGATAATCATATGTAGATAGAAATCCACCTTGACTTGGGATATTGACATCAGCCGCTCCAGAAGTTCTGATGAAGCAGAGCTGTCTATCACCGCCGTTCATTCCACAGTCTCATCCAATTAGAGGCTGCATGAAGCCGCGATGTTTGACAGCAGTCATCCCCGAGAGGTTATTCAGAAGCCACAAACAGAAACGTTGCCGAGTACGTCAGTGAAGGCCTCTGTGATGCGTTCGGATTATTACTTTTCTTTCAATGGGGGATATTTACGGAGGTTTATGGCGGTTGAGAGCCGGGTAGTCAATCTCCGCGGAGCGCGAGTCCAGCTGAGCTACAAATGCTAATGTCACACCTTTCACCGTCAGTTCAGGCCAATTAATGTACACATTTGTAGACGCATGACCACCACATATACACTATATCACCCAAAGCATTGGGCCAACCAGGGACCAAGACTGACCATTTGGAAACTTGGGCGCCACCCGAGGGCCCGGGGTCAGTAGGGGGCCCCATGAGATGCCCCTGGTACCTTTTTCATAGGCTTTTTTGAATTTGGACAAGGACACAGGGGCACCATGATCCCCTATTGCCCGGGGGCCCCAGGAGTTGTCAGTCCGCCCCTGGGTCCAATCTCCTCCATGGCCACAGCTGTATAAAATCTTCGGCCTCGGGGCTCTGCTGGCCCAAATACATGAATTAGCACCTATTTATTTTAAAAGACGTCAATTTCCTGGGAATTATGCGCCGATCTCCCGTCTACCTTCACACCTGAGATTAACGAGATATATATATACATACACTATAATGCTGGAAGTATTGTCCCCTCCATATCATGTGATTCAGGTGTTCCAATCACCTCCCAATCATGTGATTCATGTGTTCCAATCACCTCCCAATCATGTAATTCAGGTGTTCCAATCCCCTCCATATCATGTGGTTCAGGTGTTCCAATCACCTCCCAATCATGTAATTCAGGTGTTCCAATCCCCTCCATATCATGTGGTTCAGGTGTTCCAATCCCCTCCATATCATGTGATTCATGTGTTCCAATCCCCTCCATATCATGTGATTCAGGTGCTCCAATCCCCTCCATATCATGTGGTTCAGGTGCTCCAATTCCCTCCATATCATGTGGTTCAGGTGCTCCAATCCCCTCCCAATCATGTGGTTCAGGTGTTCCAATTCCCTCCCAATCATGTGATTCAGGTGTTCCAATCCCCTCCATATCATGTGATTCAGGTGTTCCAATCCCCTCTATATCATGTGATTCAGGTGTTCCAATCCCCTCTATATCATGTGATTCAGGTGTTCCAATCCCCTCGATATCATGTGATTCAGGTGTTCCAATCCCCTCGATATCATGTGATTCAGGTGTTCCAATCCCCTCCCAATCATTTGATTCAGGTGTTCCAATCCCCTCCATATCATGTGATTCAGGTGTTCCAATCCCCTCCATATCATGTGATTCAGGTGTTCCAATCCCCTCCATATCATGTGATTCAGGTGTTCCAATCCCCTCCATATCATGTCATTCAGGTGTTCCAATCCCCTCCATATCATGTCATTCAGGTGTTCCAATCCCCTCCATATCATGTCATTCAGGTGTTCCAATCCCCTCCCAATCATGTGATTCAGGTGTTCCAATCCCCTCCCTGTCATGTGATTCAGGTGTTCCAATCCCCTCCATGGACACAGGTGTATACAATCAAGCCCCTAGGCATGCAGACGGCTTCTACAAACATTGGTGAAAGAATGGGTCGCTCTCAGGAGCTCAGTGACTCCAAGCGTGGTCCCGTGATAGGTGGCCACCTGGGCAATAAGTCCATCCGTGACATTTCCTGGCTACTAAATATTCCACGCTCAACTGTTAGTGGGATTATAACAAAGTGGAAGCAACTGGGAACAACAGCCACTCAGCCACCAAGTGGTAGGCCACGTCACATGACAGGGCGGGGTCAGCGTATGCTGAAGCGCACAGTGCGCAGAAGTCACCAACTGTCTGCAGAGTCAATAGCTAAACACCTCCAAACTTGGTGTGGCCTTCAGATGAGCCCAACAACAGTGCGTAGAGAGCTCCATGGAATGGGTTTCCATGGCCGAGCAGCTGCATCCAAGCCTTCCATCACCAAGTGCAATGCAAAGCGTCGGATGCCGTGGTGTAAAGCACGCCGCCACTGGGCTCTAGAGCAGTGGAGGCGTGTTCTCTGGAGTGACCAATCACACTTCTCTGTCTGGCAATCCGATGGACGTGTCTGGGTTTGGTGGTGGCCAGGAGAACGGTACTTGCCTGACTGCATTGTGCCAAGTGTAAAGATTGGTGGAGGGGGGGTTATGGTGTGGAGTTGTTCCTCAGGGGTTGGGCTTGGCCCCCTAGTTCCAGTGAAGGGATGACATTTTGGACAATTTCATGCCCCAAACTTTGTGGGAGGAGTTTGGGGATGGCCCCTTCCTGTTCCAACATGACTGCCCACCAGTGCACAAAGCAAGGTCCATAAAGACATGGAGGAGCCAGTTTGGGGTGGAGGAACTTGACTGGCCTGCACAGAGTCCTGACCTCAACCCCATAGAACACCTTTGGGATGAATTAGAGCGGAGACTGCAAGCCAGGCCCCCTCCCCCGACATCAGTGCCTGACCTGACAAATTCTGGAAGAATGGCCAGCACAGACATAGGACTAGCATTGCTTGTGGTCTCCCTACAACCGATCCTTTCCCTGTTACTGACCTACAATGCCTCGTTCTGTGTGGAGAAGTACTGTCTCGAGTACAGAAGCAGGGGGATCCTTGCACTGCGGGTCCTCAGGTACAGCTTCCTCTCCAGTAAGGAGTGCAGAGAGCAGTATAGTAGTAGGACTTCGCTTCCAGGATTGCTTGTGGTCTCCCTAGAACCTTGATCCTTGGTGGCCATCTTGGTGGAGGATCAGTGTTTCGCTTCCTCATATCAGAGCCGATGACTTGTGGGGCAATGATAGAGGTGGAGGATGCAAAGAGCCACAGAATGAATGAAGCAGAAGCAAGGAGATCTTTGCACTGCAGGTACTGCTTTCCCTCCAGCAAAGTAGTGACATTAACAAATCTTACTGGTGGGGTAATGGTATGGGGGGAGAAAGCACAGATCCACAGAACGAGTGCAGAAGCAGGGGGATCCTTGCACTGCGGGTCCTCAGGTGCAGCTTCCTCTCCAGTAAGGAGTGCAGAGAGCCGTATAGTAGCTGGACTTCGCTTCCAGAATTGCGAGGTTGAATGTCTTTGTGGCCCAGCTGCAGTCTTCAACCATCCAATAGAATGACTAATGAGTCCTCTAATCAGATCGATCCATTTAATTACGGGCAAATCGAAGTTCTGCAGGTACCACGGCTGAGAGGACTTACATTACCTACATTTAATGAGCACTAAACCTGTAAATTCCGAGAAGGTCAATAAAGGAATACACTGGAGACAACGACTGAAAAGAGTCAGTCTGCACACCTACTGAAAGTCGAATTTAAGCTGAAATTATTTTAATTTTTTTACTTCGATGGAGGAAGGTGTCGAGCTATTCTTTAGAAGGTTTCCCTTTTCTTCCTGTTGGGAAACGCCTCCTCCTCCTTCTACAAAGTTACAATGTACAGTCTGATCACTGGGGGAGGAGACTGAGGAAATGACTCCTCCTCCTTCTACAAAGTTACAATGTACAGTCTGATAACCAGGAGAGGGGACTGAGGAAATGACTCCTCCTCCTTCTACAAAGTTACAATGTACAGTCTGATCACTGGGGGAGGAGACTGAGGAAATGACTCCTCCTCCTTCTACAAAGTTACAATGTACAGTCTGATCACTGGGGGAGGAGACTGAGGAAATGACTCCTCCCTCTTCTACAAAGTTACAATGTACAGTCTGATCACTGGGGGAGGAGATTGAGGAAATGACTCCTCCTCCTTCTACAAAGTTACAATGTACAGTCTGATCACTGGGGGAGGAGACTGAGGAAATGACTCCTCCTCCTTCTACAAAGTTACAATGTACAGTCTGATAACCGGGGGAGGGGACTGAGGAAATGACTCCTCCTCCTTCTACAAAGTTACAATGTACAGTCTGATCACTGGGGGAGGAGACTGAGGAAATGACTCCTCCTCCTTCTACAAAGTTACAGTGTACAGTCTGATCACAGGGGGAGGGGAGACTGAGGAAATGACTCCTCCTCCTTCTACAAAGTTACAATGTACAGTCTGATCACTGGGGGAGGAGACTGAGGAAATGACTCCTCCTCCTCCTACAAAGTTACAATGTACAGTCTGATCACTGGGGGAGGGGAGACTGAGGAAATGACTCCTCCCCCTTCTACAAAGTTACAATGTACAGTCTGATCACTGAGGGAGGAGACTGAGGAAATGACTCCTCCCCCTCCTACAAAGTTACAATGTACAGTCTGATCACTGGGGGAGGGGAGACTGAGGAAATGACTCCTCCTCCTTCCACAAAGTTACAATGTACAGTCTGATCACTGGGGGAGGAGACTGAGGAAATGACTCCTCCTCCTTCTACAAAGTTACAATGTACAGTCTGATCACTGGGGGAGGAGACTGAGGAAATGACTCCTCCTCCTTCTACAAAGTTACAATGTACAGTCTGATCACTGGGGGAGGGGAGACTGAGAAAACGACTCCTCCTCCTTCTACAAAGTTACAATGTACAGTCTGATCACTGGGGGAGGGGAGACTGAGGAAATGACTCCTCCTCCTTCTACAAAGTTACAATGTACAGTCTGATCACTGGGGGAGGGGAGACTGAGAAAACGACTCCTCCTCCTTCTACAAAGTTACAATGTACAGTCTGATCACTGGGGGAGGGGAGACTGAGGAAATGACTCCTCCTCCTTCTACAAAGTTACAATGTACAGTCTGATCACTGGGGGAGGGGAGACTGAGAAAACGACTCCTCCTCCTTCTACAAAGTTACAATGTACAGTCTGATCACTGGGGGACAGGACACTATCTCACTCTCTAGGGTGTCTGCTGACAGAATATATATCATGTTTGGTGGGGTTTACGTAATCTTCAGGCCTAAAATGATTTTTTTAAACGTGTGCAAAAAAAAAAAAATACCAGAACGTCTCCCCCAGCGAATGGGCCATGCTGGGATTTGTAGTACCCCAGGCAGGCCGACGTCTGATATCCCGCGCTGAATCGAAAGAAGTCGCCATCAATCGGAGGCGAAGGCGTGAAGAGGCGCCTCATCTACAATTCCTCGGTAATTGTAACCCAGACAGCCGGAGTAAAAAAAAAAATGGAAGTGACACGGACTGGTAGGAAAAGGCGTCTTAGCGTGTTATTTACACCTCCGCTGCTCCGGGGGGCTTCCTGGAACCGCGTCACGCCAACATATTCCTCTCCCGGGACGCGGAGTGCGAAGCCGGCGCAGTCACATGTTTTTCCAATGAAGGCTCTCCGGGTCGCGCGGCGAAGTGTCGGGATCTGTACAATGTGCCGCTTTGTTCCCCCGCAGAGTCCACAGATATTACTTGTCATAACACGTGTAATGAGCGTCATGTGATACCACTGATAGCGAGCGCAGGGGGCGGGGTTGGTTTTTTTTTTTCTTGCGGCGTGTGTTAATGTTTATTTTGAATGCAAGAGGGACTAATGGAAATGTTCTCTATGTAACCAGAACCGTCCTCACCGGGACCCGGCCTCACCTGGATCAGGACGAAGAGTGGAAATCCAGAGGAGGAGGAAGATAAAACGTGGGATGATTAACCCACCGACCACCAATGTGAGGGACATTCTTCCCACCGACCCCCCAATGTAAGGGACATTCTTCCCACTGACCACCAATGTAAGGGACATTCTTCCCACTGACCCCCAATGTAAGGAACATTCTTCTTACTGACCCCCAATGTAAGGGACATTCTTCCCACTGACCACCAATGTAAGGGACATTCTTCCCACCGACCCCCCAATGTAAGGGACATTCTTCCCACTGACCACCAATGTAAGGGACATTCTTCCCACTGACCCCCAATGTGAGGGACATTCTTCCCACCGACCACCAATGTAAGGGACATTCTTCCCACCGACCCCCCAATGTAAGGGACATTCTTCCCACTGACCCCCAATGTAAGGGACATTCTTCCCACTGACCTCCAATGTAAGGGACATTCTTCCCACCGACCCCCCAATGTAAGGGACATTCTTCCCACTGACCTCCAATGTAAGGGACATTCTTCCCACCGACCACCAATGTAAGGGACATTCTTCCCACTGACCCCCAATGTAAGGGACATTCTTCCCACCGACCCCCCAATGTAAGGGACATTCTTCCCACTGACCCCCAATGTAAGGGACATTCTTCCCACTGACCCCCAATGTAAGGGACATTCTTCCCACTGACCACCAATGTGAGGGACATTCTTCCCACTGACCACCAATGTAAGGGACATTCTTCCCACTGACCCCCAATGTAAGGAACATTCTTCCCACTGACCCCCAATGTAAGGGACATTCTTCCCACTGACCCCCAATGTAAGGAACATTCTTCCCACTGACCCCCAATGTAAGGAACATTCTTCCCACTGATCACCAATGTAAGGGACATTCTTCCCACCGACCCCCCAATGTAAGGGACATTCTTCCCACCGACCCCCAATGTAAGGGACATTCTTCCCACTGACCCCCAATGTAAGGGACATTCTTCCCACTGACCCCCAATGTGAGGGACATTCTTCCCACTGATCACCAATGTGAGGGACATTCTTCCCACTGATCACCAATGTAAGGGACATTCTTCCCACTGATCACCAATGTGAGGGACATTCTTCCCACTGACCCCCAATGTAAGGGACATTCTTCCCACTGACCCCCAATGTAAGGGACATTCTTCCCACTGACCCCCAATGTAAGGGACATTCTTCCCACTGATCACCAATGTAAGGGACATTCTTCCCACTGACCACCAATGTAAGGGACATTCTTCCCACTGACCCCCAATGTAAGGGACATTCTTCCCACTGACCCCCAATGTAAGGGACATTCTTCCCACTGACCCCCAATGTAAGGGACATTCTTCCCACTGATCACCAATGTAAGGGACATTCTTCCCACTGATCCCCAATGTAAGGGACATTCTTCCCACTGATCACCAATGTAAGGGACATTCTTCTCACTGACCACCAATGTAAGGGACATTCTTCTCACTGACCACCAATGTAAGGGACATTCTTCCCACTGATCACCAATGTAAGGGACATTCTTCCCACTGACCACCAATGTAAGGGACATTCTTCCCACTGACCACCAATGTAAGGGACATTCTTCCCACTGACCACCAATGTAAGGGACATTCTTCACACTGACCACCAATGTAAGGGACATTCTTCCCACTGACCCCCAATGTAAGGGACATTCTTCCCACTGACCCCCAATGTAAGGGACATTCTTCCCACTGACCCCCAATGTAAGGGACATTCTTCCCACTGACCCCCAATGTAAGGGACATTCTTCCCACTGACCACCAATGTAAGGAGCATTCTTCCCACTGACCCCCCCAATGTAAGGGACATTCTTCTCACTGATCACCAATGTAAGGGACATTCTTCCTGTGACCCCCAATGTAAGGGACATTCTTCCCACTGACCACCAATGTAAGGGACATTCTTCCCACTGACCCCCAATGTAAGGGACATTCTTCCCACTGACCCCCAATGTAAGGGACATTCTTCCCACTGACCACCAATGTAAGGGACATTCTTCCCACTGACCCCCAATGTAAGGGACATTCTTCCCACTGACCCCCAATGTAAGGGACATTCTTCCCACTGACCACCAATGTAAGGGACATTCTTCCCACTGACCACCAATGTAAGGGACATTCTTCACACTGACCACCAATGTAAGGGACATTCTTCCCACTGACCTCCAATGTAAGGGACATTCTTCCCACTGACCCCCAATGTAAGGGACATTCTTCCCACTGACCCCCAATGTAAGGGACATTCTTCCCACTGACCCCCAATGTAAGGGACATTCTTCCCACTGACCACCAATGTAAGGGACATTCTTCCCACTGACCACCAATGTAAGGGACATTCTTCTCACTGACCCCCAATGTAAGGGACATTCTTCCCACTGACCACCAATGTAAGGGACATTCTTCCCACTGACCCCCAATGTAAGGGACATTCTTCCCACTGTACCTAGCCAACCTCCCTATAAGATTTAAAGGGAGCCGACCATACAGGGAGCTGACCTCCGTATGGGACATATAGGTGGCCAACCTCCATATAGGACATAAAAGGAGTTGACCTCCATACAGGACATCAAGGGAACCAACCTCCGTATGGGACATCTAGGGAACCAACCTCCATACGGGACATCTAGGGAACCAACCTCCATACAGAACATCTAGGGAACCAACCTCCATACAGAACATCTAGGGAACCAACCTCCATACGGGACATCTAGGGAACTAACCTCCATACGGGACATCTAGGGAACTAACCTCCATACGGGACATCTAGGGAACCAACCTCCATACGGGACATCTAGGGAACCAACCTCCATACGGGACATCTAGGGAACCAACCTCCATATGGGACATCTAGGGAACCAACCTCCGTATGGGACATCTAGGGAACCAACCTCCATACGGGACATCTAGGGAACCAACCTCCATACAGGACATCTAGGGAACCAACCTCCATACGGGACATCTAGGGAACCAACCTCCATACAGGACATCTAGGGAACCAACCTCCATACGGGACATCTAGGAAACCAACCTCCATACGGGACATCTAGGGAACCAACCTCCATACGGGACATCTAGGGAACCAACCTCCATATGGGACATCTAGGGAACCAACCTCCGTATGGGACATCTAGGGAACCAACCTCCGTATGGGACATCTAGGGAACCAACCTCCATACGGGACATCTAGGGAACCAACCTCCGTATGGGACATCTAGGGAACCAATCTCCATACGGGACATCTAGGGAACCAACCTCCATACGGGACATCTAGGGAACCAACCTCCATACGGGACATCTAGGGAACCAACCTCCGTATGGGACATCTAGGGAACCAACCTCCATACGGGACATCTAGGGAACCTACCTCCATATGGGACATCTAGGGAACCAACCTCCATACGGGACATCTAGGGAACTAACCTCCATACGGGACATCTAGGGAACCAACCTCCATACGGGACATCTAGGGAACCAACCTCCATATGGGACATCTAGGGAACCAACCTCCATATGGGACATCTAGGGAACCAACCTCCGTATGGGACATCTAGGGAACCAACCTCCATACGGGACATCTAGGGAACCAACCTCCACACGGGACATCTAGGGAACCAACCTCCACACGGGACATCTAGGGAACCATCCTCCATACGGGACATCTAGGGAACCAACCTCCGTACGGGACATCTAGGGAACCAACCTCCGTACGGGACATCTAGGGAACCAACCTCCGTACGGGACATCTAGGGAACCAACCTCCATATGGGACATCTAGGGAACCAACCTCCATATGGGACATCTAGGGAACCAACCTCCGTATGGGACATCTAGGGAACCAACCTCCATACGGGACATCTAGGGAACCAACCTCCATATGGGACATCTAGGGAACTAACCTCCATACGGGACATCTAGGGAACCAACCTCCACACGGGACATCTAGGGAACCATCCTCCATACGGGACATCTAGGGAACCAACCTCCATACGGGACATCTAGGGAACCAACCTCCATACAGGACATATATGAAGCCAGCCTCCATACAGGACATATAGGAAGCCAGCCTCCATACAGGACATATATGAAGCCAGCCTCCATACAGGACATATAGTCTGCTGGACCTATAAAAAGAAAGAGTGTAAAGCTGGTCAGGTCCCGGCAGAGTCCTCACGCTGATCCTGTGGAAACGATGGTCCTGGTCTCAGCGATTTTGTGGCCGTTTCGCTGTGGGAAATGTGTAATTATATCCGCAGGCATTTCCTTGTTATTTCTGCAGGATGAATGTTCCGTTCACGCTCCATGTGACCGTGCGTCCGCTGTGATTCCGTGATCTGCCTGGCTTGCTCTGTACCGCTTGGACTGTTGTTAAAGCCGAACTCCCGGCAGATATGGAAGGCACATAGGAACGAATTCTGTATTTTGTATGACATAAGTTTTAAATGCCAGCACTGTAAGTAACCGATTTTGACTTATTATCAGTCTTTTGCGATCCTTGTACAGCAGAGCTCAGACTGAGGTTGGGAGAAGCAGCACAGGGGAGCCACAAAGTTGTATTACAAGGATCGTCCTGATAGGAGGAGAGAGCAAAGTGCCAAATAGATGACCTCATTACAAGCCTGTGCCAACCAAGCAAAGATAATGTATGCTGGTATACAGGGGTGGACTGACAACTCATGGGGCCCCCGGGCAATAGGGGATCATGGGGCCCCCAGGCAATAGGGGATCATGAGGCCCCTGTGTCCTTGCCCAAACTCAAAAAAGCCTATGAAAAAGGTACCAGGGGCATCTCATGGGGCCCCCTACTGACCCCGGGCCCTCGGGCAGTGCCCGAGTTTCCAAATGGTCAGTCCGCCCCTGCTGGTATACTCACCTGTACCTTTCTA
The DNA here is from genome assembly GCF_062004578.1 of Staurois parvus. NCBI lineage: Eukaryota > Metazoa > Chordata > Amphibia > Anura > Ranidae > Staurois > Staurois parvus. Next base: position 302,417 of record NW_028318545.1, read on the forward strand.
TTCTACCTTTCTAGTCTTTATAAGGGGGATGGAGGAGCTCAGCTATGAGGAATGATGGAGCTCAGCTATAGAGAATGGAGGAGCTCAGCTATGAGGGATGGAGGAGCTCAGCTATGGGGGATGGAGGAGCTCAGCTATGAGGAATGGAGGAGCTCAGCTATGAGGGATGGAGGAGCTCAGCTTTGAGGAATGATGGAGCTCAGCTATAGAGAATGAAGGAGCTCAGCTATGAGGGATAGAGGAGCTCAGCTATGGGGGATGGAGGAGCTCAGCTATGAGGAATGGAGGAGCTCAGCTATGAGGGATGGAGGAGCTCAGCTTTGAGGGATGGAGGAGCTCAGCTATGGGGGATGGAGGAGCTCAGCTATGAGGAATGGAGGAGCTCAGCTATGGGGGATGGAGGAACTCAGCTATGAGAGATGGAGGAGCTCAGCTATGAGGGATGGAGGAACTCAGCTATGGGGGATGGAGGAGCTCAGCTATGGAGGATGGAGAAACTCAGCTATGGAGGATAGAGGAGCTCAGCTATGAGGGATGGAGGAGTTCAGCTATGGGGGATGGAGAAACTCAGCTATAGAGGATAGAAAAGCTCAGCTATGAGGGATGAAGAAGCTCAGCTATGAGGGATGGAGGAGCTCAGCTATGAGGGATGGAGGAGCTCAGCTATGAGGGATGGAGGAACTCAGCTATGGAGGATGGAGGAGCTCAGCTATGAGGGATGGAGGAACTCAGCTATGGGGGATGGAGGAAGTCAGCTAAGAAGGATGGAGTAGCTCAACTATTAGGGATGGAGGAGCTCAGCTATGAAGGATGGAGGAGCTCAGCTATGGGGGATTGAGAAACTCAGCTATGGAGCATAGAGGAGCTCAGCTATGAGGGATGGAGAAACGCAGCTGTGGAGGATAGAGGAGCTCAGCTATGAGGGATGGAGGAGTTCAGCTATAGGGGGATGGAGAAACTCAGCTATAGAGGATAGAAAAGCTCAGCTATGAGGGATGGAGGAGTTCAGCTATGGGGAATGCAGGAACTCAGCTATGGAGGACAGAGGTGCTTAGCTATGAGGGATGGGGGAGTTCAGTTATGAGGGATGGAGGAGCTCAGCTATGGGGGATGGAGAAGCTCAGCTATGAGGGGTGGAAGAGCTCAGCTATGGGGGATGGAGGAGCTCAGCTATGGGGGATGGAGGAGCTCAGCTATGGGGGATGGAGGAGTTCACCTATGAGGGATGGAGGAGCTCAGCTATGTGAGATTGAGAAGCTCACCTATGAGGGATGGAGGACCTCAGCTATGGGGATGGAGACTTCAGCAATGGGTGATGGTGGACCTGGGCCATGGGGTTGGAGGATCTCAGCTATAAGGATCGATAACATACATTCCAGTTGTTGACCACGGAGAAGAAGTGTTTACGATTGTTTATAATTACAATGTACAAATATACCAAAGATGACTCCAGTAACTGCAATCAACTGTTGATTCTAAGGTCCCTGAAGAGGACATGGGGCCACACATTGAGGTTAGAAGAAAGGAGGTTCAACCTTAGGCTGGGGAAAGGGTTCTTCATTGTTAGAACATTAAAAATGTAGAAATCCCTCCCCCAGGAAGTGGTACTACCTGAAAGTGTAGGACTCCTCCTCGAAGTCGAATATACAGGGAATAAAAATTGCACATGGGTCGAACTGGAGGACCCGTATCTTTTTTTCAGCTTTAAAAACTATCTACTACAGTATATGAAAAGAACGAGAAGGCCACAAATCTAGAATAATCCCAGTCAAAGATCACTTTTCGCAAGTGTTTTGGGGAGAAGGTTGCCATTCTGACCGACCAGGCTGTAAGTCTCACAAAATTGCAATTAATGTTGGATTTTCCGATGACCTGTTCAGTATTATCTCCAGCCATTGCCTCCATTCAGGCCAAGGTGAAGTGGGAATTTGGGGCCCCTGAAATGCCCTGGATTTATCTTCCGAGTCTTGTGGCACTCTCACCCTTTCACATGGACCTCTTTGAGGAACCCCCCGTTTGCCTAGGAACAGCCTTTCCTGGATTTATCTTCTGAGTCTTGTGGTACTCTCACCCTTTCACATGGACTTCATCGAGGAACCCCCGTTTGCCCAGGAACAGCCTTTCCTGGATTTATCTTCCGAGTCTTGTGACACTCTCACCCTTTCACATGGACTTCATCGAGGAACCCCCGTTTGCCCAGGAAAAGCCTTTCCTGTATTTATCTTCCGAGTCTTGAGGCACTCTCACCCTTTCGCATGGACCAGGAACAGCCTTTCCAAATTGGTTTCTCCTACTTTTTTCATTCAGAGACCTTCCAACACGTCTTTTAGCTCCCTAGTCTGATATAAACCATGAACTATTTTTTTTGCGCTCAGGAATAATGCGTTCCAGTCCTCTGGGGAGATTGACTTCCAGCTTTCCACTGACCCACTAATGAGGTTCTTCCCGTGATTTGTGGAGTGGTATCATCTCCTCCTCCAGAGTGCTGATAATAATTCTCGGCGGTTCTTCTTGCCTGCTCTCTATCTCCATGAGTGATCTAATAGTATACGGCGAGTACCATCTGAATCAAATTCTATTCATGAGCCTTTCCTGGATTTATCTTCCGAGTCTTGCGGAACTCTCACCCTTTCACATGGACTTCATCAAGGAACCCCCATTTGCCCAGGAACAGCCTTTCCTGGATTTATCATCCGAGTCTTCTGGCACTCTCACCCTTTCGCATGGACTTCTTCGAGGAACCCACCGTTTGCCCAGAAACAGCCTTTCCTGGATTTATTTTCCTAGTCTTGTGGCACTCCCACCTTTCACATGGACTTCATCAAGGAACCCCCATTTGCCCAGGAACAGCTTTTCCTGGATTTATCTTCCGAGTCTTGTGGCACTCTCACCCTTTCACATGGACTTCTTTGAGGAACCCCCCGTTTGCCCAGGTACAGCGTTTCCTGGATTTATCTTCCGAGTCCTGTGGCACTGTCACCCTTTCGCATGGACTTCTTTGAGGAACCCACCGTTTGCCCAGGAACAGCCTTTCCTGGATTTATCTTATGAGTTTTGTGGAACTCTCACCCTTTCGCATGGACTTCTTTGAGGAACCTCCCGTTTGCCCAGGAACAGCCTTTCCTGGATTTATCTTCCTAGTCTTGTTGCACTCTCACCCTTTTGCATGGACTTCTTTGAGGAACCTCCCGTTTGCCCAGGAACAGCCTTTCCTGGATTTATATTCCAAGTCTTGTGGAACTCTTACCCTTTCATATGGACTTCTTCGAGGAACCCCCATTTGCCCAGGTACAGCCTTTCCTGGATTTATCTTCTGAGTCTTGTGACACTCTCAGCCTTTCACATGGACTTCTTTGAGGAACCCACCGTTTGCCCAGGAACAGCCTTTCCTGGATTTATCTTTCGAATCTTGTGGCACTCCCACCTTTTCACATGGACTTCTCCGAGGAACCCCCATTTGCCCAGGAACAGCCTTTCCTGGATTTATCTTATGAGTTTTGTGGAACTCTCACCCTTTCGCATAGACTTCTTTGAGGAACCCACCATTTGCCCAGGTACAGCCTTTCCTGGATTTATCTTCCGAGTCTTGTGGCACTCTCACCCTTTCGCATGGACCTCTTTGAGGAACCCCCCGTTTGCCCAGGTACAGCCTTTCCTGGATTTATCTTCTGAGTCTTGTGGTACTCTCACCCTTTCGCATGGACTTCTTTGAGGAACCCACCGTTTGCCTAGGAACAGCCTTTCCTGGATTTATCTTCTGAGTCTTGTGGTACTCTCACCCTTTCACATGGACTTCATCGAGGAACCCCCGTTTGCCCAGGAAAAGCCTTTCCTGTATTTATCTTCCGAGTCTTGAGGCACTCTCACCCTTTCGCATGGACCAGGAACAGCCTTTCCAAATTGGTTTCTCCTACTTTTTTCATTCAGAGACCTTCCAACACGTCTTTTAGCTCCCTAGTCTGATATAAACCATGAACTATTTTTTTTGCGCTCAGGAATAATGCGTTCCAGTCCTCTGGGGAGATTGACTTCCAGCTTTCCACTGACCCACTAATGAGGTTCTTCCCGTGATTTGTGGAGTGGTATCATCTCCTCCTCCAGAGTGCTGATAATAATTCTCGGCGGTTCTTCTTGCCTGCTCTCCATCTCCATGAGTGATCTAATAGTATACGGCGAGTACCCTCTGAATCAAATTCTATTCATGAGCCTTTCCTGGATTTATCTTCCGAGTCTTGCGGAACTCTCACCCTTTCGCATGGACTTCATCAAGGAACCCCCATTTGCCCAGGAACAGCCTTTCCTGGATTTATCATCCGAGTCTTCTGGCACTCTCACCCTTTCGCATGGACTTCTTCGAGGAACCCACCGTTTGCCCAGAAACAGCCTTTCCTGGATTTATTTTCCTAGTCTTGTGGCACTCCCACCTTTCACATGGACTTCATCAAGGAACCCCCATTTGCCCAGGAACAGCTTTTCCTGGATTTATCTTCCGAGTCTTGTGGCACTCTCACCCTTTCACATGGACTTCTTTGAGGAACCCCCCGTTTGCCCAGGTACAGCGTTTCCTGGATTTATCTTCCGAGTCCTGTGGCACTGTCACCCTTTCGCATGGACTTCTTCGAGGAACCCACCGTTTGCCCAGGAACAGCCTTTCCTGGATTTATATTCCAAGTCTTGTGGAACTCTTACCCTTTCATATGGACTTCTTCGAGGAACCCCCATTTGCCCAGGTACAGCCTTTCCTGGATTTATCTTCTGAGTCTTGTGACACTCTCAGCCTTTCACATGGACTTCTTTGAGGAACCCACCGTTTGCCCAGGAACAGCCTTTCCTGGATTTATCTTCCGAGTCTTGTGACACTCTCACCCTTTCACATGGACTTCATCGAGGAACCCCCGTTTGCCCAGGAACAGCCTTTCCTGTATTTATCTTCTGAGTCTTGAGGCACTCTCACCCTTTCGCATGGACCAGGAACAGCCTTTCCAAATGGGTTTCTCCTACTTTTTTCATTCAGAGACCTTCCAACACGTCTTTTAGCTCCCTAGTCTGATATAAACCATGAACTATTTTTTTTGCGCTCAGGAATAATGCGTTCCAGTCCTCTGGGGAGATTGACTTCCAGCTTTCCACTGACCCACTAATGAGGTTCTTCCCGTGATTTGTGGAGTGGTATCATCTCCTCCTCCAGAGTGCCGATAATAATTCTCGGCGGTTCTTCTTGCCTGCTCTCCATCTCCATGAGTGATCTAATAGTATACGGCGAGTACCATCTGAATCAAATTCTATTCATGAGCCTTTCCTGGATTTATCTTCCGAGTCTTGTGGAACTCTCACCCTTTCGCATGGACTTCATCAAGGAACCCCCATTTGCCCAGGAACAGCCTTTCCTGGATTTATCATCCGAGTCTTCTGGCACTCTCAGCCTTTCGCATGGACTTCTTCGAGGAACCCACCGTTTGCCCAGAAACAGCCTTTCCTGGATTTATTTTCCTAGTCTTGTGGCACTCCCACCTTTCACATGGACTTCATCAAGGAACCCCCATTTGCCCAGGAACAACTTTTCCTGGATTTATCTTCCGAGTCTTGTGGCACTCTCACCCTTTCACATGGACTTCTTCGAGGAACCCCCCGGTTGCCCTGGAACAGCCTTTCCTGGATTTATCTTCCGAGTCTTGTGGCACTCTCACCCTTTCGCATGGACTTCTTTGAGGAACCCCCCGTTTGCCCAGGTACAGCGTTTCCTGGATTTATCTTCCGAGTCCTGTGGCACTGTCACCCTTTCGCATGGACTTCTTCGAGGAACCCCCCGTTTGCCCAGGAACAGCCTTTCTTGGATTTATATTCCAAGTCTTGTGGAACTCTTACCCTTTCATATGGACTTCTTCGAGGAACCCCCATTTGCCCAGGTACAGCCTTTCCTGGATTTATCTTCTGAGTCTTGTGACACTCTCAGCCTTTCACATGGACTTCTTTGAGGAACCCACCGTTTGCCCAGGAACAGCCTTTCCTGGATTTATCTTCCGAGTCTTGTGACACTCTCACCCTTTCACATGGACTTCATCGAGGAACCCCCGTTTGCCCAGGAACAGCCTTTCCTGGATTTATCTTCCGAGTCTTGTGGCACTCTCACCCTTTTGCATAGACCAGGAACAACCTTTCCAAATTGGTTTCTCCTACTTTTTTCATTCAGAGACCTTCCAACACGTCTTTTAGCTCCCTAGTCTGATATAAACCATGAACTATTTTTTTTGCGCTCAGGAATAATGAGTTCCAGTCCTCTGGGGAGATTGACTTCCAGCTTTCCAGTGACCCATTAATGAGGTTCTTCCCGTGATTTGTGGAGTGGTATCATCTCCTCCTCCAAAGTGCTGATAATAATTCTCGGCAGTTCTTCTTGCCTGCTCTCCATCTCCATGAGTGATCTGATAGTATACGGCGAGTACCCTCTGAATCAAACTCTATTCATGAGCGGATTCGTTGGGTTGCGACACGTGAAATGTGTCTACAAAGGATAAGAATAGGCCAAATGAGGAGGAAAAAAATCACGGCTATCCGGCGTCTTCCATTAAACCCCTCTACAGCCCGGATTTGATTGGCATTTGGCTGTCACATGAAGCATAATCGCCTTGCATACGTTTGCAGTTTTTGAAAGCCCCAGGATCACGTGACCTAATTTTCAAGCGGAAGAGTCCTATTTATCTCGGCTGAGGCCTGTCGTATCCGTCGATCTTTGAAGAACAGAAAAAGCGGTAAATGTTTTGATGGATCTCGTTAGAAGGTATCTTGGCGGGATAATGATGTCATCTATTGTTTCGGTGAAACCGGAGGTTGGCAAAAGCTGAAATAAAGTCATTGTTATCTTTGCGGTTTTCGAGGGCAATTAGCGGCTGAAAAAAGCTGCGCTTTGTTCTTCTAGAAGCCGTACAAAGAAAGTCGATTGAAACCCAATTCCTAAAGTCCTAAGTCAGGGGCAATATGTAGGCAGGTGCTGATGCTTTTCCCGCCTGTAGGTGGCATTGTTCCTTTGCTACCGGGGGAAGTGGAGACTGATATGGGATTACCTCCCTCCCCTTGTGGATCTCATTAGTTCCCTCTGGGAAGGCAGGTATCTGATTGGATATCTAATTCCCACAAGGGTTCAGGCGGCCATCTTAAATAAGGGATTCCAGGCTTTCAGGGAATTTTAAGGGATCTGCAGTTTAGGGAGAGCTCTTGGGTTTCCTGGTGTAAGGGAGACTATTTGGTGCCATGGAACCTCCTGAGAACTTCCTTCAGTGGGTTAGAGCTTTCAGTAAAACAATTCCCACGTGATCCTTGTCATGAAGGTCCTTGCTCAGGTGCTTCCTGTTTTAGGGTGACAACGTTCTGTCCCCGTCTTCCCAATTGTGCTCCTATGTTGCCCCTGGGGCATAACACTCCTGACGGGGGGCTCACTGAGGACCAGGGAGGAGTCCTCCCTCTTCAGGAGGGCACCAAGGCACATCCTAGCACACATGCACTTTTTTCAGAGTTGAATAACAAAATCACTGGTGTGGCTTGGGTGGGACCACGGGTGTGGTTTCCTCTAGGGGTGCAAAATTATGCCTTCCAACCGTCCTGGATTCTGCTGGACCATCCCGGGATTTTAACAAAATCCTATTGGATCCTGGTGGAGGGAAGGACCCTTCACTGGCCCCTTGGGCACAAGACTCCTGACGGGGCTCACTGAGGACCAGGGAGGAGTCCTCCCTCTTTGAGAGCCAAATCCTATTGAATCCTGGTGGAGGGAAGGACCCTTCCCCGGCCTCTGGGGCATAACATTCCTGACGGGGGCTCACTGAGGACCAGGGAGGAGTCCTCCCTCTTTAGGAGGGCACCAAGGCACATCCTAGTGCACATGCACTTTTTTCAGAGTTGAGTAACAAAATCACTGGTGTGGTTTGGGTGGGGCCACAGGTGTGGTTTCCTCTAGGGGTGCAAAATTATGCCTTCCAACCGTCCTGGATTCTGCTGGACCATCCCGGGACTTTAACAAAATCCTATTGGATCCTGGTGGAGGTTAGAGTAAAACAATCCCCACGTGATCCTTGTCATGAAGGTCCTTGAATGTTCTGTCCCCGTCTTCCCAATTGTGCTCCTACGTTGTCAACCCATCACACGGGCTTCGAATGGCCATTTAAATACACATTATGCAGGCCTGGTCCACTGTTGGGGAAGAACTCAGCTGTCGCCTGTTCTGGCGCTTTTGGCGAAGATCAAGTTACATAGTTAGTCTGGCTGAAAAAAGACAAAAGTCCATCCAGTTCAACCATTAAAAAAAAAAAAGTTATAGTCCTACACCCACAGTTGATCCAGAGTAAGGCCAAAAAAACCCCCAGCAAAGTATGATCCAATTTGCTCCTGCAGGGGAAAAAAATTCCTTCCTGATCCCCCCCGAGAGGCAATAGTATCTGTTCTTCTCGGTGTTCGGTAGGGGCGCTCCGCCATCGTTCTGGGAAGGCTGGCTGAAAAGTATGCTTGTTGGTATGATGGGGGTCCTGAGGGACCATCCTCATGGCGAAGAATGTGAATCGAGCACCCACTGGGTATGGTGTAGGTTGGTAATGCTTACCTAGTGTGGAGGTTTCAGAGGGGCCCGGAGCTTCCTCATTTTGACTGTGCTAACTGGTCTGGTTGAGGGTTGGGAAGGCAGAGGACCAGCCGTGTCAAGCGCACCTGGGGACCTCTTCAAGATTCTCGGGAGTCCCGGATTCTGCTGGACCATCACAGGATTTTAATAAAAGTCCTATTGGATCCTGGTGGAGGGAAAGACCCTTCACTGGCCCCTAGGGCACAAGACTCCTGATGGGGGGGCTCACAGAGGACCTCTTCGGGAGGGCATCAAGGCACATGTACTTTTTTAGTTCACGTTGTGGTTTTGTTATATGCGCACCGCCCTGCGGGGGTCACAAAAATAATGACTCTTGGGAGTCATCTCCAAAGAGCACAGTGAAACATGTCGGGGCCACTAGGGGCCCCTTTCTCAGGTGATAGTTATGTCCCTATTATGACTGCTGCCTGAGGAAGAGGTCCTTAGTGGCCCCTACATGTCACCAATAAGGAGCAACCTTTAATGCCATGCCTAGCCTTTGACCGAGGTCAGCTGAGTCACAAGAGCCAATAATTTGAAGGAATGGATAACCCAACCCCCTTTTTATAAAAGGGTGGGCTCCCAGCCACCATTTTGTCAGTGTTTGTTGGAACTTTTACGGAGACTTTTTTTATTTTTTGGTTTTCCATTTCTTTTGTTTGGCAATAACTTGCATATTAGCCCTACAAATGGCCATAATTGAATAACAAGATCAGTGGTGTGGCTTGGGTGCAAAGGGTGTGGCTTGGGTCCACAGGTGTGGTTTCCTCTAGGGGTGCAAAATGATGCTTCCCAACCGTCCCGGATTCTGCTGGACTGTCCCGGGATTTTAAGAAAATCCTATTGGATCCTGGTGGAGGGAAGGACCCTTCACTGGCCCCTGGGGCACAAGACTCCTGACGGGGCTCACTGAGGACCAGGGAGGAGTCCTCCCTCTTCGGGAGCCAAATCCTATTGGATCCTGGTGGAGGGAATGACCCTTCCCTGGCCCCTGGGGCACAAGACTCCTGACGGGGCTCACTGAGGACCAGGGAGGAGTCCTCCCTCTTCGAGAGCCAAATCCTATTGGATCTTGGTGGAGGGATGGACCCTTCACTGGCCCCTGTGGAACAAGACTCCTTATGGGGCTCACTGAGGACCAGGGAGGAGGTCAGGGAGGAGGGCACCAAGGCACATCCTAGTGCACATGCACTTTTTTCAGAATTGAATAACAAAATCACTGGTGTGGCTTGGGCGGGGCCACAGGTGTGGGTTTTCTCTAGGGGTGCAAAATGATGCCTCCCAACAGCCTTGGATTCTGCTGGAACAACTCAGGATTTTAACCAATTCCTATTGGATCCTGGTGGAGGGAAGGACCCTTCACTGGCCCCTTGGGCACAAGACTCCTGACAGGGGTTCACTGAGGACCAGGGAGGAGTGCTCCCTCTTCGGGAGGGCACCAAGGCACATCCTAGTGCACATGCACTTTTTTCAGAATTGAATAACAAAATCACTGGTGGGGCTTGGGTGGGGCCACAGGTGTGGGTTTTCTCTAGGGGTGCGAAATGATGCCTCCCAACAGCCTCGGATTCTGCTGGAACGTCCCGGGATTGTAACAAAATCCTATTGTCCTGGAAGACACCCCTCATGGTCAACCAAAGCTAACCAATGAACCCTATGTGAGGGACTCTCTCGAAGAGAGAATCTCCCCCAAGGCAGTGAGGAAGGAACCTGAAGACCCGAACCCTATCCTGAAGACTTGAACCCTACCCTGAAGACCCGAACCCTACCCTGAAGACCCGATCCCTACCCTGAAGACCCGAACCCTGCCCTTTTGTGAGGGAAAGAAAAACACACATGTAAAGTGCAGTGAGACACGTGTGGAGAGTAAAAAAAAATAAAAAAAACTCCAATGTGTGCACACATTGGCGGCCTGGTAACAAGAATTGCCCCAAGACAAGAAAGTTGTTGAGGCCTAGTGTCCCTTCTCACAGTGAGGTCCCAAACCCATGGTGATACTTAGATCCTGGGTCACCGCTCTCAGGGGGCGCATCGCGGACCCCCTGCCTCCCCAACCCCTGGCCAGACATAGCAGCGCCATTCAAACCAGTAGGCACTGACCCCTAAGAATCTTCCACAATACTTTGGACCCCCAACATATCCAGTGGGCTCTTCATTTTGGTTCCTTGCCATGAGGAAGGGGTTGGGTTCAATTACTGGAACCGATCCCCTGTATGGCTCTCTCCAGGGCAGAAGAAAGCTAGCGGGAAGGAGAGGAGAAGAAGTTTTCAGCTGCTGCAGAGAGAGCCATACAAGGGATCGGTTCCAGTGATTGACAGGGGTCACTGCTGGCCGGGCAGAAGACAAAGGTCACTGCTGGCAGGGCAGAAGACAGGGGCACAGCTCCCTCTCCCATCCCTGCACTGCACACTGCCTGGGTACAGACAGCAGAGCTCCTCCTCCTGAGATCAGTGTAGTGTCAGTCAGGGACAGTATAGTGTCAAGTTAGGGCATCATAGTGTTGAACTTGGGCGGTAAAGTATCAGATTAGGGTGGTATTGTGCCATTTAGGGTAGTATAGTGTCAGGTTAGGGCTGGCTTAGGGGGGGCACAACTAAAATCTGGAGGGGCATAGCCTACCCCAGCAATAATGGATGGCACCATCTGTTAGGTTCACCATCCGTTGGGTTCACCATCCGTTGGGTTCCCCATCTGTTAGGTTCACCACCCGTTGGGTTTACTATCCGTTGGGTTCACCATCCGTTGGGTTCACCATCCGTTGGGTTCACCATCCATTGGGTTCACCATCTGTTAGGTTCACCATCCGTTGGGTTCACCATCCGTTGGGTTCCCCATCTGTTAGGTTCACCACCCGTTGGGTTTACCATCCGTTGGGTTCACCATCCGTTGGGTTCACCATCCGTTGGGTTCACCATCCATTGGGTTCACCATCTGTTTGGTTCACCATCCATTGGGTTCACCATCCGTTGGGTTCACCATCCGTTGGGTTCACCATCCATTGGGTTCAACATCTGTTTGGTTCACCATCCATTGGGTTCACCATCCGTTGGGTTCACCACCCGTTGGGTTTACCATCCGTTGGGTTCACCATCCGTTGGGTTCACCATGGCACCTTTTTTTTTAGGTCTAAAGCTGTATATCAGGGGTCTTTAAACTTTCTAAATAAAGGGCCAGTTTATTGTTTTTCAACCTTTCGGGGGCCCCGGGACTGCGGCCAGCAATGATGGAAATGTTCCTGTCATCAGTGGGAGGTAAAGGGCCACATCTGGCCCCAGAGCCTCAGTTTGGAGACCGCTGCAGCAAAGGATGCTCTGGATTCCGTGTTCCAGTGAGATAGCAGCAGGAAATGAAAATCGTTTTTTTTGGACGAACGACATTATTTTTGGAGAATCTGCCCAGTAGGAGCGGGCTGGCAATGAGGAGGCAAGCGGGAGAGCGGCTGGAGAGGAGGAGGTGGAGGAGGAGGTGGAGGAGGAGGTGGTGAGGCCGGCTGGCGTCAGCAGGTGCACAGCGCGCGGCGCGGCAGATTTATGGGCTGTTTCTGTGAGTCTTGGCTCACCGTTCCCGTGTAATAGGCCTCCAGGACAGCCAATAAAAAATGGTAGCAAACACCGGGGCGGCTCAGGAACCATTGCGCTACCTTTTTGCTCCCTCTAAACCTTCCCTCGTGCCGCGCGCCCCTCCTGCGCCCCCCTCCTGCGCCCCCCTCCTGCGCCCCCTGCTGCCAAACCAAACAACGCAGCTCTCAGAAGCCACCATACGTGATGCTTTATGGGTTTCTCTTTACTCCTCGAAACTGGGGCTGCAGCTTGGAACGCTGAGTAGCTTTGCCTAGGCTGGGATGATGGCATCAGTCTGCTGCAGGCAGGAGGAAGCATTTCCTCAACCTCCCCTCCCCCAGTGACTTTGCCTAGGCTTAGATGATGGCATCAATCTGCTGCAGGCAGGAGGAAATATTTTCTCAGTTTCCCCTCCCCCAACAACTTTTTCTAGGCTGAGATGATGGCATCAGTCTGCTGTAGGAAAGAGGAAGCATTTCCTTAGTCTCCCCTCCCCCCAGCGGCTTTACCAAGGATGAGATGATGGCATCAATCTGCTGCATAAAGGAGGAAGCATTTCCTCAACCTCCCCTCCCCCAATGACGTTTTCTAGGCTGAGATGATGGTATCAGTCTGCTGCAGGCAAGAGGAAGCATTTCCTTAGTCTCTGATATATTTAAAGTGAATCTGTGACCAATCTGAAGACATTCCTGGATTTACGTATTCTTCAGCCGTGCATGTCGGAGCCCTGCAGAGGGAAATGGTTCTCATGGAGAACCGGGGTGACATGTTGGACTGAAGCAGAGATGGTGTTCTCATGGAGGATGCTGGCAACATGTTGGACTGATGCAGAGATGGTGTTCTCATGGAGGATGTGGGCGACATGTTGGACTGATGCAGAGATGGTGTTCTCATGGAGGATGTGGGTGACATATTGGACTGATGCAGAGATGGTGTTCTCATGGAGGATTTGGGCGACATGTTGGACTGATGCAGAGATGGTGTTCTCATAGAGGATGTGGGCGACATGTTGGACTGATGCAGAGGTGGTGTTCTCATGGAGGATGTGGGTGACATGTTTGACTGATGCAGAGGTGGTGTTCTCATGGAGGATGTGGGTGACATGTTGGACTGATGCAGAGATGGTGTTCTCATGGAGGATGTGGGCGACATATTGGATTGATGCAGAGATCGTGTTCTCATGGAGGATGTGGGCAACATGTTGGGCAGATGCAGAGATGGTGTTCTCATAGAGGATGTGGGCGACATGTTGGACTAATGCAGACATGGTGTTCTCATGGAGGATGTGGGCGACATGTTGGACTGATGCAGAGATGGTGTTCTCATGGAGGATGTGGGCGACATGTTGGACTGATGCAGCGATGGTGTTCTCATGGAGGATGCGGGCGACTTGTTGGACTGATGCAGAGATGGTGTTCTCATGGAGGATGTGGGCGACTTGTTGGACTGATGCAGAGATGGTGTTCTCATGGAGGATGCGGGCGACTTGTTGGACTGAAGCAGAGATGGTGTTCTCATGGAGGATGAGGGCGACATGTACTGATGCAGAGATGGTGTTCTCATGGAGGATGCGGGCAACTCGTTGGACTGAAGCAGAGATGGTGTTCTCATGGAGGATGAGGGCGAAATGTACTGATGCAGAGATGGTGTTCTCATGGAGGATTTGGGCGACTTGTTGGGCTGATGCAGAGATGGTGTTCTCATGGAGGATGTGGGCGACTTGTTGGACTGATGCAGCGATGGTGTTCTCATGGAGGATGCGGGCGACTTGTTGGACTGATGCAGAGATGGTGTTCTCATGGAGGATGTGGGCGACTTGTTGGACTGATGCAGAGATGGTGTTCTCATGGAGGATGCGGGCGACTTGTTGGACTGAAGCAGAGATGGTGTTCTCATGGAGGATGAGGGCGACATGTACTGATGCAGAGATGGTGTTCTCATGGAGGATGCGGGCAACTCATTGGACTGAAGCAGAGATGGTGTTCTCATGGAGGATGAGGGCGAAATGTACTGATGCAGAGATGGTGTTCTCATGGAGGATTCGGGCGACTTGTTGGGCTGATGCAGAGATGGTGTTCTCATGGAGGATGTGGGCGACATGTTGGACTAAAGCAGAGATGGTGTTCTCATGGAGGATGCGGGCGACTTGTTGGACTGATGCAGAGATGGTGTTCTCATGGAGGATGTGGGCGACATGTTGGACTGATGCAGAGATGGTGTTCTCATGGACGATGCGGGTGACATGTTGGACTGATGCAGAGATGGTGTTCTCATGGAGGATGTGGGCGACATGTTGGACTGATGCAGAGATGGTGTTCTCATGGAGGATGTGGGCAACTTGTTGGACTGATGCAGAGATGGCGTTCTCATGGAGGATGTGGGCAACATGTTGGACTGATGCAGAGATGGTGTTCTCATGGAGGACCCGGGTGACATGTTGGACTAATGCAGAGATGGTGTTCTCATGGAGGATGCGGGCGACTTGTTGGGCTGATGCAGAGATGGTGTTCTCATGGAGGATGTGGGCGACATGTTGGACTGATGCAGAGATGGTGTTCTCATGGAGGATGTGGGTGACATATTGGACTGATGCAGAGATGGTGTTCTCATGGAGGATGTGGGCGACATGTTGGACTGATGCAGAGATGGTGTTCTCATAGAGGATGTGGGCGACATGTTGGACTGATGCAGAGGTGGTGTTCTCATGGAGGATGTGGGTGACATGTTGGACTGATGCAGAGATGGTGTTCTCATGGAGGATGTGGGCGACATATTGGACTGATGCAGAGATGGTGTTCTCATGGAGGATGTGGGCGACATGTTTGACTGATGCAGAGGTGGTGTTCTCATGGAGGATGTGGGTGACATGTTGGACTGATGCAGAGATGGTGTTCTCATGGAGGATGTGGGCGACATATTGGATTGATGCAGAGATCGTGTTCTCATGGAGGATGTGGGCAACATGTTGGGCAGATGCAGAGATGGTGTTCTCATAGAGGATGTGGGCGACATGTTGGACTGATGCAGAGGTGGTGTTCTCATGGAGGATGTGGGTGACATGTTGGACTGATGCAGAGATGGTGTTCTCATGGAGGATGTGGGCGACATGTTTGACTGATGCAGAGGTGGTGTTCTCATGGAGGATGTGGGTGACATGTTGGACTGATGCAGAGATGGTGTTCTCATGGAGGATGTGGGCGACATATTGGATTGATGCAGAGATCGTGTTCTCATGGAGGATTTGGGCAACATGTTGGGCAGATGCAGAGATGGTGTTCTCATAGAGGATGTGGGCGACATGTTGGACTAATGCAGAGATGGTGTTCTCATGGAGGATGTGGGCGACATGTTGGACTAATGCAGAGATGGTGTTCTCATGGAGGATGCGGGCAACTCGTTGGACTGAAGCAGAGATGGTGTTCTCATGGAGGATGAGGGCGAAATGTACTGATGCAGAGATGGTGTTCTCATGGAGGATTTGGGCGACTTGTTGGGCTGATGCAGAAATGGTGTTCTCATGGAGGATGTGGGCGACATGTTGGACTGATGCAGCGATGGTGTTCTCATGGAGGATGCGGGCGACTTGTTGGACTGATGCAGAGATGGTGTTCTCATGGAGGATGTGGGCGACTTGTTGGACTGATGCAGAGATGGTGTTCTCATGGAGGATGCGGGCGACTTGTTGGACTGAAGCAGAGATGGTGTTCTCATGGAGGATGAGGGCGACATGTACTGATGCAGAGATGGTGTTCTCATGGAGGATGCGGGCAACTCGTTGGACTGAAGCAGAGATGGTGTTCTCATGGAGGATGAGGGCGAAATGTACTGATGCAGAGATGGTGTTCTCATGGAGGATTCGGGCGACTTGTTGGGCTGATGCAGAGATGGTGTTCTCATGGAGGATGTGGGCGACATGTTGGACTAAAGCAGAGATGGTGTTCTCATGGAGGATGCGGGCGACTTGTTGGACTGATGCAGAGATGGTGTTCTCATGGAGGATGTGGGCGACATGTTGGACTGATGCAGAGATGGTGTTCTCATGGACGATGCGGGTGACATGTTGGACTGATGCAGAGATGGTGTTCTCATGGAGGATGTGGGCGACATGTTGGACTGATGCAGAGATGGTGTTCTCATGGAGGATGTGGGCAACTTGTTGGACTGATGCAGAGATGGCGTTCTCATGGAGGATGTGGGCAACATGTTGGACTGATGCAGAGGTGGTGTTCTCATGGAGGATGTGGGTGACATGTTGGACTGATGCAGAGATGGTGTTCTCATGGAGGATGTGGGCGACATATTGGACTGATGCAGAGATGGTGTTCTCATGGAGGATGTGGGCGACATGTTTGACTGATGCAGAGGTGGTGTTCTCATGGAGGATGTGGGTGACATGTTGGACTGATGCAGAGATGGTGTTCTCATGGAGGATGTGGGCGACATATTGGATTGATGCAGAGATCGTGTTCTCATGGAGGATGTGGGCAACATGTTGGGCAGATGCAGAGATGGTGTTCTCATAGAGGATGTGGGCGACATGTTGGACTGATGCAGAGGTGGTGTTCTCATGGAGGATGTGGGTGACATGTTGGACTGATGCAGAGATGGTGTTCTCATGGAGGATGTGGGCGACATGTTTGACTGATGCAGAGGTGGTGTTCTCATGGAGGATGTGGGTGACATGTTGGACTGATGCAGAGATGGTGTTCTCATGGAGGATGTGGGCGACATATTGGATTGATGCAGAGATCGTGTTCTCATGGAGGATTTGGGCAACATGTTGGGCAGATGCAGAGATGGTGTTCTCATAGAGGATGTGGGCGACATGTTGGACTAATGCAGAGATGGTGTTCTCATGGAGGATGTGGGCGACATGTTGGACTAATGCAGAGATGGTGTTCTCATGGAGGATGCGGGCAACTCGTTGGACTGAAGCAGAGATGGTGTTCTCATGGAGGATGAGGGCGAAATGTACTGATGCAGAGATGGTGTTCTCATGGAGGATTTGGGCGACTTGTTGGGCTGATGCAGAAATGGTGTTCTCATGGAGGATGTGGGCGACATGTTGGACTGATGCAGCGATGGTGTTCTCATGGAGGATGCGGGCGACTTGTTGGACTGATGCAGAGATGGTGTTCTCATGGAGGATGTGGGCGACTTGTTGGACTGATGCAGAGATGGTGTTCTCATGGAGGATGCGGGCGACTTGTTGGACTGAAGCAGAGATGGTGTTCTCATGGAGGATGAGGGCGACATGTACTGATGCAGAGATGGTGTTCTCATGGAGGATGCGGGCAACTCGTTGGACTGAAGCAGAGATGGTGTTCTCATGGAGGATGAGGGCGAAATGTACTGATGCAGAGATGGTGTTCTCATGGAGGATTCGGGCGACTTGTTGGGCTGATGCAGAGATGGTGTTCTCATGGAGGATGTGGGCGACATGTTGGACTAAAGCAGAGATGGTGTTCTCATGGAGGATGCGGGCGACTTGTTGGACTGATGCAGAGATGGTGTTCTCATGGAGGATGTGGGCGACATGTTGGACTGATGCAGAGATGGTGTTCTCATGGACGATGCGGGTGACATGTTGGACTGATGCAGAGATGGTGTTCTCATGGAGGATGTGGGCGACATGTTGGACTGATGCAGAGATGGTGTTCTCATGGAGGATGTGGGCGACTTGTTGGACTGATGCAGAGATGGCGTTCTCATGGAGGATGTGGGCAACATGTTGGACTGATGCAGAGATGGTGTTCTCATGGAGGACCCGGGTGACATGTTGGACTAATGCAGAGATGGTGTTCTCATGGAGGATGCGGGCGACTTGTTGGGCTGATGCAGAGATGGTGTTCTCATGGAGGATGTGGGCGACATGTTGGACTGATGCAGAGATGGTGTTCTCATGGAGGATGTGGGTGACATATTGGACTGATGCAGAGATGGTGTTCTCATGGAGGATGTGGGCGACATGTTGGACTGATGCAGAGATGGTGTTCTCATAGAGGATGTGGGCGACATGTTGGACTGATGCAGAGGTGGTGTTCTCATGGAGGATGTGGGTGACATGTTGGACTGATGCAGAGATGGTGTTCTCATGGAGGATGTGGGCGACATATTGGACTGATGCAGAGATCGTGTTCTCATGGAGGATGTGGGCAACATGTTGGACTGATGCAGAGATGGTGTTCTCATAGAGGATGTGGGCGATATGTTGGACTAATGCAGAGATGGTGTTCTCATGGAGGATGTGGGCGACATGTTGGACTGATGCAGAGATGGTGTTCTCATGGAGGATGTGGGCGACATGTTGGACTGATGCAGAGATGGTGTTCTCATGGAGGATGTGGGCGACATGTTGGACTGATGCAGCGATGGTGTTCTCATGGAGGATGCGGGCGACTTGTTGGACTGATGCAGAGATGGTGTTCTCATGGAGGATGCGGGCGACTTGTTGGACTGATGCAGAGATGGTGTTCTCATGGAGGATGCGGGCGACTTGTTGGACTGAAGCAGAGATGGTGTTCTCATGGAGGATGAGGGCGACATGTACTGATGCAGAGATGTTGTTCTCATGGAGGATGCGGGCGACTTGTTGGACTGAAGCAGAGATGGTGTTCTCATGGAGGATGAGGGCGAAATGTACTGATGCAGAGATGGTGTTCTCATGGAGGATTTGGGCGACTTGTTGGGCTGATGCAGAGATGGTGTTCTCATGGAGGACCCGGGTGACATGTTGGACTAATGCAGAGATGGTGTTCTCATGGAGGATGCGGGCGACTTGTTGGGCTGATGCAGAGATGGTGTTCTCATGGAGGATGCGGGCGACATGTTGGACTGATGCAGAGATGGTGTTCTCATGGAGGATGTGGGCAACATGTTGGACTGATGCAGAGATGGTGTTCTCATGGAGGACCCGGGTGACATGTTGGACTAATGCAGAGATGGTGTTCTCATGGAGGACCCGGGTGACATGTTGGACTAATGCAGAGATGGTGTTCTCATGGAGGATGCGGGCAACTTGTTGGGCTGATGCAGAGATGGTGTTCTCATGGAGGATGCGGGCGACTTGTTGGACTGATGCAGAGATGGTGTTCTCATGGAGGATGCGGGCGACTTGTTGGGCTGAAGCAGAGATGGTGTTCTCATGGAGGATGAGGGCGACATGTACTGATGCAGAGATGTT
This sequence comes from Staurois parvus, assembly GCF_062004578.1. Lineage (NCBI taxonomy): Eukaryota > Metazoa > Chordata > Amphibia > Anura > Ranidae > Staurois > Staurois parvus. The sequence continues at coordinate 321,768 of NW_028318545.1, forward strand.
GTTCTCATGGAGGATGCGGGCGACTTGTTGGACTGAAGCAGAGATGGTGTTCTCATGGAGGATGAGGGCGAAATGTACTGATGCAGAGATGGTGTTCTCATGGAGGATTTGGGCGACTTGTTGGGCTGATGCAGAGATGGTGTTCTCATGGAGGACCCGGGTGACATGTTGGACTAATGCAGAGATGGTGTTCTCATGGAGGATGCGGGCGACTTGTTGGGCTGATGCAGAGATGGTGTTCTCATGGAGGATGCGGGTGACATGTTGGACTAATGCAGAGATGGTGTTCTCATGGAGGATGCGGGCGACTTGTTGGGCTGATGCAGAGATGGTGTTCTCAGGGAGGATAAATAAAATAAAGCATAAATATACTACATAAAATAAAATAAATTAAAAAAGCATAAATAGATAAAATAAAATGTAATTTAAATATAATAATATAAAAAGAATAAAATAACTTAAATATATAAAATAAAACATTAACAGATAAAATAAAATAAAACATAATAATAAAAATAAATAAAATGTATACGATTATATTAAAATAAATAGAATAAAATAACTTAAATAAATTAAATAAAACATTAACAGATAAAATAAAATAAAACATATTATTAAAAATAAATAAATAAATAAATAAATAAAATGTATTAGATTATATTAAAATAAAAGAATAAAATAAATCAAATAAATAAATAAAGCATAAACAGATAAAATAAAATAAAACAAGATAAACCAAAATCAAATCACATCAAATAAAATGTAATTTAATTATATTAAAATAAATAGAATAAAATAACTTAAATAAATTAAATAAAACATTAACATATAAAAAAACGAAACATAATAATAAAAATAAATAAATAAATAAATAAAATGTATTAAATTATATTAAAATAAATATAATAAAATAAAAAATAAAATAACAAATAAATAAAATAAATTAAATAAAGCATAAATAGATAAAATAAAATAAAATAAATAAATATATAAATACAATTAAATACATCCTTTGTTACACCTTAGTGCTGCTGCTGCGGCCTCTTTGCAGCCACTTCCCCATTACATGAACTCCAGTGACGGCTGCATGGTGTTTCCTACGTAAAGTGTGTTGACATGTGTCGGGGTGACAACGCAGGAGGACAGGGACAGAGCGTTGTCACTCTGTAACAGGAAGTTCCAGAAAAAAGGACCTTTTATGAAGTGGATCGCCGGGGATTATTTTATGGAAAGTGAATTTTGAATTTTTAGAGATTAATTACCATCTTGAAGCTTGTGTTGGGTTCATGTTTTAGGTTTCTCAATCAGGTCGTTTTTTTTTTCCTGGGTAATTCCATGTTCCACGGAGGGGGGGGATCCATATTTTAGCGGCGCTCCGTGCTGAGCCCGTGGATGGATGTTCCGGTGCGGAGTGACACGTGGATTCGTCATTCTGTCTCCGTTGATGAATGGCAGAGACACGGGGGACACGATTGCAGAAACGCCGAGAAGGAGACGAAGTCTGAAATTCATTTGACAAATACAAATAGAAGCATCGAATGTCGAGAAATGAATCGAACGCGCCGGAGGCGGAAGGATCGGGAGACTGTCCCTAGGATGTCCTTGAAGTGATACCGTCACCTCCTCCGTGCGGGGCCCCAAAAATACTGAAAACTCAACAAATATTTTATTTATATTATATATCCAGACAACCCCTCCCCCCCAATATGCAAGGACCACCCATGAGGCCTACTTTACAGGTTGCTCCCACCTAGACCCCTCCCCCTCAATATGCAAGGACCACCCATGAGGCCTACTTTACAGGTTGCTCCCACCTAGACCCCTCCCCCTCAATATGCAAGGACCACCCATGAGGCCTACTTTACAGGTTGCTCCCACCTAGACCCCTCCCCCCCAATATGCAAGGACCACCCATGAGGCCTACTTTACAGGTTGCTCCCACTTAGAACCCTCCCCCTCTAAATATGCAAGGACCACTCATGAGGCCTACTTTACAGATTGCTCCCACCTAGACCCCTCCCCTCTAAATATGCAAGGACCACCCATCAGGCCTGCTGTACAGGTTGCTCCCTCCTAGACCCCTCCCTTTCTAAATATACAAGGACCACCCATGAGGCCTACTTTATAGGTTGCTCCCACTTAGACCCCTCCCCTTCTAAATATACAAGGACCACCCATGAGGCCTACTTTATAGGTTGCTCCCACCTAGACCCCTCCCCTTCTAAATATGCAAGGACCACTCATGAGGCCTACTTTACAGGTTGCTCCCACCTAGACCCCTCCCCCTCAATATGCAAGGACCACCCATGAGGCCTACTTTACAGGTTGCTCCCACCTAGACCCCTCCCCCTCAATTTGCAAGGACCACTCATGAGGCCTACTTTACAGGTTGCTCCCACCTAGACCCCTCCCCCTCAATATGCAAGGACCACTCATGAGACCAACCTTACATACTGGTTCTAGATCCAAACATAAAATGTTCCAGATGCCCATAGAGAATAAAAGAACAGAGGGGGATGTCCCTAGAGAATAATGGAACAACTGTCAAAAATAACTGTCATTTTCCAACTGTCATTTTCCAACTGTACATAAATAACTGTCATTTTCCAACTGTCAATTTACAACTGTCAAAAATAACTGTCATTTTCAAACTGCCATAAATAACTGTCATTTTCCAACTGCCATAAATAACTGTCATTTTCCAACTGTCAAAAATAACTGTCATTTTCCAACTGCCATAAATAACTGTCATTTTCCAACTGTCATTTTCCAACTGTCAAAAATAACTCATTTTCCAACTGTCAAAAATAACTGTCATTTTCAAACTGCCATAAATAACTGTCATTTTCCAACTGTCATTTTCCAACTGTCATTTTCCAACTGTCAAAAATAACCGTCATTTTCTAACTGTCATTTCCAACTGGCAAAAATAACTGTCATTTTCCAACTGTCAAAAATAACTGTCATTGGCTTGACGCCCAACGAGTTAATGGGGAACATGGAGGAAGTTCTACCATCACCCGCCTCACTCATTACAAAGGAGCTCAAAAAGAACTAAATTCACCCGACGGCCACCTAGGAGGGCGCTCGGGTCTCCCATTGGCTGGAGTGCCTTGAGGGTCCCGGAGGTCACAAAAGGTTGCGACAGGCAGCTCTGGCCACCAACCCGAAAACGTAGTCATCGCATGAACGGCGAAATTGTAGCCGTCACCCAACACTCCACCACAGCGGTTTGGTGGCCTTGAGAAAGAGCCGGAACGTTCCTGAACCCGGCGTCGGCGCAACGTAACAGAAAACCGAAACCAGAAGCTCAACAGATGTCCTGAAACTTTCCGGAACGGCGTCCTTCTCCCAGCCCCAGCAGGCACATAACTAGCCCCCTAATTCAATTTGCGGATTATAATCCGACACCCAAAGTGCCTCCAATCCATTTTTCAATTTGATAATTGCAGCTTCGTGCGGTTCTAGATTTGTTTGGATACGTTACGCCGCAGCTGTATATTCGTAGCAGGTCCAAGGGCCGTACACAAAGGACGATTTATTATATTTATATACGCGGTTCTAAGGGCAATGAGCTTTGTATTTAAAAAAAAAAAAAAATTGTACCCATTAAAAAAAAAAAAAAATTTAAAAAACGGTTTTACCCATTAAAAAAAAAAAATTAAAAAAACGGTTTTACCCATTAAAAAAAAATAAAATAAAAAAACGGTTTTACCCATTAAAAAAAAAATGTAAAAAAACGGTTTTACCCATTAAAAAAAAAAAATTAAAAAAACGGTTTTACCCATAAAAAAAAAAAAAATTAAAAAAACGGTTTTACCCATTAAAAAAAAAAAATATTAAAAAAACGGTTTTACCCATTTAAAAAAAAAATGTAAAAAAACGGTTTTACCCATAATTTTTTTTTTTTTAAATAATTAAAATACTATTTTTTTTAATATACAATTTAAATAATTTATATACGCTGTTCTTTAAAAGTACTCGCGTTATTAAATCTACGGAAATCGCCAAAACATTTGTATAGGTCGTAGCCAAAAGGTAAAAAAAATAGCATTGAACCGTCAATAATTGCATTTTTTTTTGCATAAATATAAATAAAATTATTATGCAGACAAATAAATGAAAGGACGAACAAATAAATAATAAATTAACAAGGAGACCGTTAATATTTAAAAGTCGCAATATTTGTTTGCGGTCGCCCCAGGACAGGGTGTTAGAGGAAACCTAAGGGTAATGAGCTTTGTATTGAAAAAAGAAAAAAAAAATGGTTTTACCCATTTTTTTTTTTTTTAAATAATTAAAAGACTATTTTTTTAATAAACAATTTAAATAATTTTTTTAGTAATTTTTTTTTTCACAAATGTTACGTCTCCATAGGGTTATCCTGATATTCGCATTGGCAAAACAAAAAGGCTTACTGTATAATAATAATAATAATAATAAAAATAACAATAATCATAAATAATAATAATAATAATAATACAAATAATAATAATAATAAAAACAATAATAATAATAATAATAATACATTTATAATAAAAAAAATAATAATAAAAATAATAATAATAATAAAAACAATAATAATAATAATAATACATTTATAATAAAAATAATAATAATACAAATAATAATAATACAGATAATAATAATCATAATAATAATAATAATAAAAATAACAATAATCATAAATAATAATAATAATAATAAAAATAACAATAATCATAAATAATAATAATAATAATAATAATAATAATACAAATAATACTAATAATAAAAACAATAATAATAATAATAATAATACATTTATAATAAAAATAATAATAATACAAATAATAATAATACAGATAATAATAATCATAATAATAATAATAATAAAAATAACAATAATCATAAATAATAATAATAATAATAAAAATAAATAAATAAATAAATAAAATGTATTAAATTATATTAAAATAAATAGAATAAAATAAAAAAATAAAATAACAAATAAATAAAATAAATTAAATAAAGCATAAATAGATAAAAATAAAATAAAATAAATAAATATATAAATAAAATTAAATACATCCTTTGTTACACCTTAGTGCTGCTGCTGCGGCCTCTTTGCAGCCACTTCCCCATTACATGAACTCCAGTGACGGCTGCATGGTGTTTCCTACGTAAAGTGTGTTGACATGTGTCGGGGTGACAACGCAGGAGGACAGGGACAGAGCGTTGTCACTCTGTAACAGGAAGTTCCAGAAAAAAGGACCTTTTATGAAGTGGATCGCCGGGGATTATTTTATGGAAAGTGAATTTTGAATTTTTAGAGATTAATTACCATCTTGAAGCTTGTGTTGGGTTTATGTTTTAGGTTTCTCAATCAGGTCGTTTTTTTTTTCCTGGGTAATTCCGTGTTCCACGGAGGGGGGGGGGGGGGGATCCATATTTTAGCGGCGCTCCGTGCTGAGCCCGTGGATGGATGTTCCGGTGCGGAGTGACACGTGGATTCGTCATTCTGTCTCCGTTGATGAATGGCAGAGACACGGGGGACACGATTGCAGAAACGCCGAGAAGGAGACGAAGTCTGAAATTCATTTGACAAATACAAATAGAAGCATCGAATGTCGAGAAATGAATCGAACGCGCCGGAGGCGGAAGGATCGGGAGACTGTCCCTAGGATGTCCTTGAAGTGATACCGTCACCTCCTCCGTGCGGGGCCCCAAAAATACTGAAAACTCAACAAATATTTTATTTATATTATATATCCAGACAACACCTCCCCCCCAATATGCAAGGACCACCCATGAGGCCTACTTTACAGGTTGCTCCCACCTAGACCCCTCCCCCCCAATATGCAAGGACCACCCATGAGGCCTACTTTACAGGTTGCTCCCACTTAGAACCCTCCCCCTCTAAATATGCAAGGACCACTCATGAGGCCTACTTTACAGATTGCTCCCACCTAGACCCCTCCCCTCTAAATATGCAAGGACCACCCATCAGGCCTGCTGTACAGGTTGCTC